>NW_016690186.1:54923-58235 GCF_001604755.1 Lepidothrix coronata | reverse complement strand
CAGAGACCCTGCAAAGACAAGGGCTGACAGATACACTGCAGGGACCTTGTCCTCCAAAGACAGCTAAAGGAATTCTTTGCATCAGTGATCACAATGGAGGGGAGTATTTCTGCATGTTTGTGTGTGCACTTGTGTGTAAAACACTGAAACATCTGAATCTGACAGTATAAATGGTACAGGTTATAGAACATTTTGACAGGATGAGCAGCAGGTAACCAGGATGAGGTAGGAAACTACTCAAGCATTTCAGAGAAGCTCGAGGGTCAGATATCCAAATTACTCCTAGAATTGCATAATCTCTTCTATGAAATCCCTTTGTTTCTTGAGCACTGTACAGAGTTAAGAGTCACACCAATTTTTAAACAGCATACCCAGTGGAATTTTGCAGAGCTACAGGTGTGCATGTCTGCACCCCACAAATCATTAAAAATTGTGGTCTAAAAAAATTAAAAAAAAAAAAAAAAAAGAGAAATCCCATTTATCTAGGTGTCCAGTAATTCTATTTGAAAGCAGTACCTGGCATATGTAAAAAAGTTCCACCTTACAATATTGCATGTTCTTTGGGAGAGAAGAAAAACTTATTTCTTAATTCTACAAAACTAACCTGAGATTCATGGCTTTCAAGCTCTGCTATAGAAAAGGGCCTCACTCTCAAGAAGACTTTCAGAGGTTGGTATACCTATTCAATAAAAAAAAGGCACAAAACACAGTTACAATTGCCACTTTTTAAGCAGAACAGCCCCAAATCACTCATATCAGCATACATATCTGATGCAGTATTTCCTATTTGATCTTAATGCCTCACTTTTTCCTTCCTTGTGAAGTTCAGACTCTAACCTTCCATTTGCTTCTTTATCTTTTACTGTCCTTAAGTAACACCTTTTTTGTGTGCCACCCCTTCTTAGCATTCTTTCATGACAAAGCTAGTACTTTGATTTTATAAGAGCCACACTATCCCAGGCATAAACTGCACTGCTTCCACCTTCTGGTCTCCCTCTGTATTGAATTCAAGCTGTGTTTTCTAACACCTGCTAAACAGTACCGCACTTCCATTTTGTATGGAGCATGTTCAATTAATAGATTGGCACATTCTTAGCCTCAAGAAACCACTTCCTTACCATCATCCAGGCACCAGCCAACTCATCTTCCTCACAGTAACACCCATGAAACAGTTCTCAGCTGCTAAGAAGGGCTTTTCCATCCCCCAACTGTTACACAATGGTCTCCCCACACAGGTAAAGCAATAATAGCAGGGAGCTTTTCAGAGGGATTCTAGCATTTCTTCCTTTCTCACAGAGCTTCAGAGTCTTTACTTAGGCAACTTTTCATTCAGCAGATGGATTTACTCCAGCCGTCCCATGACCAGCACTCCACTAATCATACAAAATTAGATCACCTGAGGAAAAGTCAGCCAGGAAACCTACCACTCCAAAAAGGAGAGATTGCTATAATATCTTCACCTCAAGTGCAGAGCACAGCATTATAGATTTTATTTCCAAGCACCTAACAAGTTTTAAACATGGGTTCGTATGCTTTTTCATCTCACTAAAAAGAACAGCACAGTCTCATTACATTCAAAGTGTAATTACTGAAGTCCCTTATTTTTTTTTTTCAAAAGCTTAGCACATGACATAGCATTGACCATGTGTATTTGATACTGGCTACGAACTGTGTGTAAGCAATGAGAAATAAGCAGAAGAGTCAAACACATCTTAGGGGTAGAGAAGCAGAGCAGTTCTTATGAAAGAAATATTTGTCAGAATTAAAGCTTTTTTTGTTTTTTTTAAAAAAACCCAAACATAACAAAAAAATGCACAAAACCCTGAAACAAAACCCCAGACAAACAAAAAAAAAAACCCAGCATCACCAGAAGACATCTTGTAAAACCAATCCACACCTGCTGTTCCTCCATATTAGGCAATACTGTTGACTCCAAGGGTGAAGGTTTACCCTCAACATTCAGAAAAGAAATTGATTCCAACACATCAGATACTTCTGCAGAAACATAGTTTTTCCCCTCATCATCCATTGTTCCGTGCAAAGGAACTTGTAAGGAAAAAAAGAGAAAAACAAAGCCCATCATTTTCTCAGAGAACAGACAGGCGGAACAAAACAAAGATGAGGGCAGCTTGTATATAAACAAGCACTTCTGAGGAAGATAAGGCAACCTGGAGAAGTTTGGGAGTATGAGGGAATCTTAAAAAAAATAACTGGCAGGTTATCCTGGGAAAGAAACACACAAGGGAAAGCAAGCTAACAGCCTCACTGGGCACTGCTCTCATCCAGCTGGAAGTGTTGCCACCCCCACCCCGCAAGGCCCAACACTCCCCAGTCCCCAGGGTCCGACCCATCCCCACTCCCCGAGGCGCCCAGACCCCTCCTCAGGGAGCGCCCGGGCAGCGCCGCTACCTTGGCGCGCGCGGGAACCCGCGAGCCGAGCGCGCGCAGGGGGAGCGTTTTGGGCTGGGGGAGGCGGGCGCTGATTGGCCGAGCGCAAGCGGGGGGGCGGGGCGGGCGGTGACGGACAGGCCGCGCGCGGGCACGGGCGCCGCCCCCTCTGCCCGGCAGGGGGCGCTGCTTCACAGCGCAAGGGCAGCGGCGCCGCCGGAGCTGTGGGAGCTGCAGGCGGCCCGGGAGGGAGGGCGGTGACGGAGCGGAGCGGGACGGAGCTGCTTGTGCTCGTGATGCAGCGTTTGTATATCGTCCTTAATAAGGCAGGGCGGTAAAGAAGAGGTTTGAACGGACAGCGGCCGTTCCGACGAGGAACGAGGATTCTACTGCCCGACAAAACCGTGCCGGGGGTTGAGGGGGGAGACGCGGGTACCAAAATGTTTCCATCCAAACGAGTTACATAAACTTATTGTGGGTGTTACGTAAAACATTTCGACACTCCCGCGGTGTTGTCGTAAATCAAGCAGAAAACAAATAAATCCCGAAGCGTTCGGGTCACGCAGAAGCCGTAAGTGGGACAGGTCAGGAGCTGCGTGCCGCAGGGAGCGAGAGATGAGCCGCGCTCCGGGACGGGACCTGCTCTCTGCTGAAGGAACCCCGCGGCAGCCTGAGGTCCATCACCTTCCACAGGCAAGCGGTCTGCACTCCCGGTAACCCGTGGAAAGCCTGTCCCTTCATACAGTAGGCAGGCAGCAGTACCTCTGCACGGCACAAGCCCCAGATGCAAAGGTGAAGTTGCATTTGTGTTTAAGTTGGAGACAGGTGAAAAGAACGATACGCACTCAAAAGAGCAGAGAAAACTGTGGTCTTTGAAGTGCCATAGCTGCTCAAAGAACATAGATGGGGCTTTAGGTCATTTAG
>NW_016690186.1:21669-54898 GCF_001604755.1 Lepidothrix coronata | reverse complement strand
GAGGCACCATCCAAGTCAGAGGTACAGCGGGCTATAACCCAATAGAAAGCTACTTCATAGCAAAAAGTTTTGACCAACAGAACTGATGTTAAAGCCTGCCAGCTCTCCCTAGATCCACCGAAGTGCCTTCAGAGGGCTAAAGTTAAGCAGAGGGAAGACTACTTAGGTGAAAGTTAGCAGCTAATTGTACACAAAGGTCAGTGAGCTTCAGCAGTAACTCTTCTCATCTGCTACTTGTTTTGCTCATTTATCCCCATAGAGGACTCCATATAAACACAGATAATTTTAAAACTACAGCTAGAAGTATTTGTCAGGAAACTGGTATTTGTAGCATATTACCAGAAATGGACTTCTAGGAAAACACAGGTGTTTTGGTGTTTGTTTTTTTTTTCCCCCTCTGCTCATGCAGTTCTTCAGGATGTTTCCCAAGGAAGCAGGCTTGATGCAATCTGTACACATTAACTCAGTTTCTCACCTCTTCCTACTACCAAAGCTCTCAAGCCTGCTAACTAGATAGAATCTTTCCAAGGCTTTACATTTAATGAAATTGAAAGACCTGAATCCCTTGAGTAAGGAAGTTCAAGCTTTGGCCACTGTTTTAGGTCTTAGAAAATGTAAATAGGAGCTGAAACTACACATTTCCACTAAATTCATTTGAATTCAAACTCTTTCCTATGCTTGGAAGCAGAAACAGCAATCTTATCTCAAATGGATTAAATGAAACTGTTCTCTTTTATTCAACTCTGGGATTTCTTTACCTTGTTGGTTTAAGAATTAATCATACTTCCTTTACTTGAGAGCCCTAAGCAGCAGCACTGAAAATGGCTGTTTTGCTGCTTTACATATAAATCTTACTTTTAACATTAACAATCATACCTATGGAAATCTAAACCTGAAAAGACAACTAGAGAGTTTCACAGCTTAGTTTTGTGACTCTACATGCAAGTCTAAAGAATGAACTTGCTAAGTTCAATGTATTCACCATAAATGATGAAGTTTTATGAGTAGTGTCCTCAGGATCCTTCAACTGTGACATGCTTGGAAAAAAACAAAGCCAAGTAAGCTTAGTGTTAGTTCTGTCTTGCACAGCAAGAACCAAGAATTGAAAACTTAGTAATTTACCTAAACATCAATTTTAATGCTACTGCTTGTTTGGGTATAGACTAAGATTTCAGCCAAAGTTAAACCCTTCACGAAAAATATTTTAATAAGTGCTGCATGACCATACAGTCACCAACCTCCATGAAACCATGATGCCCACATTTCATTTTCCTGATGTTTACAGATACCATATTCTTCCATAAAAATCACACAGCATTTTGATTATGATCTCTGTTGTCCTTCATGAAAATCACAGAGCTACTTTTCTACACACATATGAAAGCAAACACTGATGAAAATTTGTAAATCAATTTTATTCAACGATGATCATTTAGGCATCGGCAATAGTAACTTCAACTTCTACACCTGGTTCAATGCTGATGGAAGTGATCTGCTTCACGATCTCAGAAGGGCTGTGTAAATCAATGAGCCGCTTATGGATACGCATCTGGAAACGATCCCAGGTCTTGGAACCTTCACCACAAGGTGTCTTCCTGGTAGTGATCCGCAGGGTCTGAAAAGTCAAACATGAGGTATTGAGCTGATGCAGAGAGAGGAGTAATCTAGAATCACATAAAATATGATCACCTGAATCATCTAAAAATACTGTATGGTATCTATGACTTTAGAAAGTTACCTCAAGTTATAGTTAACTGATGTTAGCACTCCTTCCCCACGTATATAATTTCATTTAAAAAGAAATTCGTGATGAAAATAAATTGAACAGAAAAGCCCCTTCCACATTAAACATGTTTTGCACTAAACAGTTACCCTTAAGCATCAAAGCGACTTGTGAAATCGCTATCTGTTCACACTGGGTCAACACTCAGTTTAGTAGTACTGCTTTTCATCTCATCTTTTTTTTTTGGAAAAAGATGTTTCTGCATAGTTGCAGGAAAAAACCCAACTTTTAACACAAGAAAAATGTTAAGTACCTTGGTGGGCATGCGAACAGGTCCCTTCACCTTAAGGTTTTTTTCCTTAGCACCTCTGATCAAGTCAGCACAGACTGGAAAAAGACAAAATAGCTCAGGTTTGTGACTATTTTAGTTGCTTGTTTCCTTAAGTGAGTATTTCAAACAAGATGTTGGCTCAGAATAGCGTATTAAGTGATCACTGCCATTCATTTTAAGCATTATCCTCATAGCCAACACATACAAGTGGAAGTGTTATGCCTGGGTGAGCAAAATCAGGTTACAACAGTAGGCAAAAGCCATTACTACAAGTTTAAACTGTATTTAAGCTGTTATCAGCCTGAAGATCCTGCAAACAGTGATTCTACAACATTTACATTATATGATTAAACACTGGCAAAGCCAGTTCCTAAACAAGAATAAATAATTTCTTAAAAGAATGTTATACTAAACTCTTCATAACATGAGTGACAAAGTATCGAGAAACTGGTGCCTTTCAGTTCTTATAAATTCAAAGAATTACAACTATTTGAAAATCCCCCATGAGAACTAAAGCGAAGAAGCTGCACTCTCTTACATTAGTCATTACGACATAAGTTTTCCGCAGGATAAAACCCCCCAAAACACTAGCTCTCATTAAGAATTAAGTCAGAATTTACTTGTCAGTGTATGAAGCACTTTGGGTTGGCTCAGTGAGCCAAGCAGGCAAACGCTAACATCTTTAATTACAACTGTTTTCAATACATTTATTTTGCAATGTGTTACATGACATATTCATTACTTGACAAGCTACCCAAGTAAACAAAAAAAGTACTACTCACCCTTCTCCAGTGATTTTACATTGCGACTTGTCAAAGTAATTCTAATACGATGAATTGCTACCTCTTGTTCCACAGGTGCTTTGCCAGTATCTTTAAACGCCTAAAACATTGAAGTTACAAATATCAGACACTACAGTGAACACCAACACTATCTACAGCCTCTTAAAAACAGACTTCAAGAGTGTAAAGAACAATTTCGCTATGGGACTACATTGTTCTACTCAGTAGAAGAAATATCTGAAGGGTACGGTGGTATGGAAGAAGAATGGTGGTGGGAAGAGAACGAAAGAGCAAAGTTGTAACTCTAAGGAAAAGCTATTTTTTAGTGACTAACTGGATCTCACGGTGGGAAGCTGCAAGCAAATCCCTCCCTGGTTTGCCTATATACAGCACAAACACTCCTTGTCCTCAAAAATACATTTGAGGCTTCATGTATCTTACCATTTAACCTCACCATGAATTAAGTAGAAAAGACTTGATCAACAAAACTGCAACTCACACTGCAAGAACAAAAAGGGGCACCTGGCCGGAAAGACTAATACAGCCACTCAGGAAACTGATTTGAGAAGCTTATGCAATTAAGCGCTTGCAAATAATTGGGCATTAATGTAGGCTAAGTGAGCTGATGAAAACAGAAATAAAAATATGGAGGAAGAAAGATCTTGAAAAAACATGGATGATATACAGATAAATATATATATATGTAAAACTACAAATATGAATAGCTAAAGGGGGGTTGCCCAGAGGATGGAGTCAGGCTCTTCTCGGTGGTGCCAACCAATAAGACAAGAGACAACAGGCAGAAACTGATGCATAGGAAGTTCCATCTGAATATGAGGAAGAAACTTCTTTACTGTGCGGGTGACCGTGCACTGGAACAGACTGCCCAGAGAGGTTGCGGAGACTTCCCTCGCTGGAGATACTCAACAACCGTCAGGATGCAAACCTGTACAATGTGCTCTAGGACGACCCTGCTTAAGCAGGAAGGTTGGACCTGATGTCCCACTGTAGTCCCTTCCAACCTGACCGAGTCTGAAATATGGATGTCACACACCGATGAAGAGGCACGACCTGCCGCATTACTGACGCACACCCCCTCAACATGAGCTGACTCTGAGGGCACAGACACGAGGCCGTGTCAGCTCCGCTCCCGCCGCCTCCCCGGGGTGCCGCTCCCGACAGGAGTTCACGTGGCAGCTCCCGAAGCGAAAGGCACTCTCGGGCTCTCAGGCCGCCCTCCCTGCATGCCGGCGTGGGGTGGGCTCTGGGAGCCGCCCCAGGAGCCCCGGGCCCTTCAGGCGGAGCGCCGCGATGCGCAGCTCTTTCCCCGGGCCGAGGGCCGGGACGGCCCGGGCGGGCGCGGCGGCCACGCGGCGCTGCCTGAGCGGCGGCCCCTCTTCCTCTCCTTCTCCTTCCCCCTGTCCCCGACGCTCCTCCGCCTCACCATGGCGGCAGCGGAGCCTTCCTGACCGACTTATTCCCGGGCTCGGGGCGGCGCGGGGCCCAGCGAACAGCGGTGAGCCAGGAGGCGGCGGCGGGCGGCGCGGTGAGAGGCGGGCGCGGCGGCGGCGGGCGCTTATATAGCGGAGCGGCACCGCCTCCATCCGGGCGCCGCGGGACCTTTCACCCGCCGGGGCGGGGAGACTGGAATGGCTCGGCTTCCTGCGCCGATGGTCGCCCCGTGGTCTCGGCTGATGGCGCCTCGAGAGAGAGAGAGGGGCCCGGCGGCTGCAGTGCCCTCCACACTGGGCTCGGCCGCGCCCAGCGGGGCACAGCGCCCTCCCCGCTCGGGCCCCGTGAGCATCTTGCGCTCCTGCCTTTTACAGTGGATCTCGGCGTTCTGCTGGGGGGGAGCACCGGGAGTTGACGCACAAGCGAGGCCTTATCGCTTCCGGGGATAGCGAGCACGCTCCCGTCTGAGCCTTTGGGTCTTGTTATTTTCGTTCATTACTGAAAGCGACAGCACGAGAGGACACAGTCTTAAGCAGCGCCAGGGGAGGTTTAGGTTAGACATCAGGAATTTCTTCATAGAAAGGACGACTAGACATTGGAATGGACTGCCCTGGGAGGTGGTAGAATCACCGTCCCTGGAGGTATTTAAGAAGAGACTGGACGTGGCACTCAGTGCCATGGTCTAGCTGACGTGATGGTGTTCGGTCATAGGTTGGAGTCAGTGATCTTGGAGGCGTTTTCCAATCCAGCTGATTCTATGATTCAGTGACTTGGTAAAGTGGAGCTGTGAGAGCAGAAGCTTTAAGTAAAAGTGATGGTTTTATTCATGCTTACATTTAAGGACTTAAATAAATTTATTTATGAAAGTTCCATTATTTATTGAGATTGGGCGTTGGAGGGATGTTTTTTTACTGAGCAGAGTCACTGATTTGGCCTGGACAGTGGTAACTGTCAGTCCCAAACCAAGTGTTTTGCTGATAATATGTCTCTTTCTAGTTACATCACTGGTGAACCGGAGAAACAGATATGATGAAATTATGGCCTATAGTAAGGTCAGTGGTCACTGTAATTATCTTTTAAAATTAATACTTTAATTCTAGTTTGGGATTTAGTCCAGGAATCATAGACATGGATAATGTAAGCAAAACTACTGCCACCTCTGGAAGCTCAGTGATTACTAGAGTTATTCAAAAAAACTTGCTTGGTGTTTTAATATGAACTTACTTTCAGTGATCACACTATTCTTAATATATATTTTTCCCCTAGCAAATGCATTATAGGTCTTCATATTGTCCTTAAACCTCAGGTGATGGAGTTAACTTTTATATGCCAGCTATTCCATTGTGATGCTCAATTTTTAGGCTTGTTTGCACTTGGATTGTTTGTACTTGCTCTTTGAAATCTCTAGTTAACTAATAGCTTCTTTGAAAGGACTAGAGGCTATATTCTGATAAAGCAGTTCCAATAAACATGGATACAGAAGTTGTCATCCTGTTGCTGCTTTCTGAAATGGAGCGATATCTTTTGCCAATGGAGATCAGTACTTGAAAAATGTTTTGATGATAGTCACGTTTCTTTAGTCTCTTCCTCCCTGCAATGAAAACAGCATTTGGTTCTGGTGGTTTGTTTTCTGAGCCATTTAACAATAATGTATATACTATTTTTGAACTCATGCATAAGGAACCCATGTTTACTCTGTTACCAGCTATTCCAGCTACTTCCTGAGGAAGTTTTCCATCTATAAGTGTTTTATATCCATCACTCTTAAATACACGACCTCACACTGATCATGCTGAAACACTTAATTTTCCAGCAATCTAGATGGTTCCCAACCAGCAGTCTTGCTACACTATTTACTTGGAGCTTTTATGAATGTTCTTAGTAAACTTTATTTCCAGATAAAATACTGAGTAGGTTGCTGCCAAGAACTAATTCCTGTGGGATTCAATTAGAAATATGTCTGACTGTGTCCTCACTGATGTCACAGATCTGTAACTTTAGCTTTAATTTGCCTACTACAAGCTATATGTCCACAACTGTGCCAGTTTCCCTGTGTTCTACTGAACAAGTCAATGTGCAAATGTGTTACATCAACACTTTTTTGTTATTTACCAAATGTATGCTGTAATTGCATGAGGACAAAAAAAATCATTCCAAAAAGATACATTTTCCATACATTTAAGCTGTGTGATTTAAGTGAAATTTGCTCATTTATTTCTTGTTCCTGGATCAAGAAGTTGGTTTATTGTTTGGAGGTTTTTTTTCTGGAATTAAGGCGAGGTTGACCGTAAGTTCCTGAATTTGTTCCTTTCTTACTTATTTTTCTACTATTGGCACAACCTCAGCTTGCTTTGAGATTTTTCTTTTTTCCTGAGCTTCCCCAGATTTCTCAGAGCTTATGGAAAATCCACATTAACAGCACACAAGTCTCCTTTGCCAGCTCTTAAAATTCTTGGATGCAAGCTATATAGAGCTGCTGATTTAAAAACCGCCTTACTTCTATTCCTATGTTTAAGGCTTTCCATGGCTATTGTTAGACTTTTCTGATATATGTTGTTTTTCTCCACAAATGTAGAACAGAAATTTATCTGAACATCCTGTTTTCTCTGAAATATGTGCTCCTTCATGCTATTCACATGAGTAAATAGCCATTCTAAATACAACTTTTTGCTTATCTTCTGAGTATTTTGCCATTCTTAGCTTCTGATTCATATTTTGTATTATGCCTGGTTTTCCTTTGGTTACATTCTGGTTTTAATGTAGGTTTTTCTCCCCAGCCAATGATAACTTTAGTAATGAGATTGTGATTCTGTGACTTATCCTGTTGGCCTGTGCTTTTTAGATGAAGCTTCCAGGAGTGTTTCCCTCATGTCAAGTAATTAAGAGGATAAAAGATTAAGAAGCAAGACATGCTTTTAACATGATTTAGTAGTCTGTAGGAGAAACAATTTAATACCTAATTTAATTTTATCATGCAGATTATCATTCCATGTGCATTCATTATACTTTCTGACTTTTATTTTGGGTTCTACAGATTACTGGGGCTTTTTTTCTCCCTTCTTTTGACTAGTTTGTCCTTCAGAAGACCAGATCCTGAGATGAACCTATCTATGTGACAGAAGAGTTACCTGAGGGAACATGTGCCTATTGTCACTCAGCATCTTCTGAAGTATTGTAATAACTTAGTGACATGAAGGCTTGTGTTGTCTTCTGGTGAATGTTGAGCTGATGCATCTTTGGCTGGGTCAAAGGACAGGTGTATTCCTCAGGCTTTGCCACTTGGGTTGTGAACACCATTTATTCTTTTGAGTAGATTTATTGTACTTATTTCAAATAGGTAGCCCGTGAATGGTTTTGGTGGGGCTCACATTAGCTTCCTTAAATCTGCTTTGTCATTTTTCATAGTGGTTATTTGATGTGGGCAGCTCCCTGGAAGCTGTCTTTGTTATGCCAGCTTAATACCTCTAGTCTTAGCTTCCAGTAGTGATTAACATATTGCCAAATATTCCTACTTACTTGTAAATCACTTGCTTTTCCAAGGTCTTGAGGATCTGAACACACTTTTAAGGGTTTTGTTTGAGCTTCTGGTCGTAAAATACCTGTGAAGTAATACTATACCTGAGGCTTCTCAGGAAATCATCAGTAGATGGTGGAGTGTCTAAACCAGTCAGGAGAAATCCAATGGAAGCTATTTTCAAACCTTTTAAGAAAGGTTACAGTATCCGCTTGGTCTCAGTTGTAGGTATCTGCTGATTATCTTGTGTTAAGTTATTCAGTTGTATCATGTCACAGAACTCTCCTCCAAGTTCTTTGCTGAGCAGTTAGCTTTATCTATAGATGCCTCAGCTATTGGAACTTCATAAAACCCACTGAACTAAAAATACTCCCTTTTAAAAGACTGATTTGTGTAGATGGGTTGCTAATTGGCAGTAGTCTTTGCAGGTAGCAGGTGGATGGAGTGCACAGTGCATGAGCACCAGTCTGCAGCTGGAGTTCTCATATTGCACTTAGCCTGTCCATTTTACATTTTCTGAATTTTCATGCCAATTCTGGCATAAAGCTCAGCATATAAAAATGCAGCCCGCCCTTGAAATACTAGGCTCTCTTTACCTTAAAAGTTTCCCATGTAAGCATGGAAAACATGAACTAGGTCCATGACTTGGAAAAAGAGCGATTGTGCTTTGATGGAGTTCTTTACTGTTGACAAATGTTGCTGAAAATGTTGATCATTAGGAGTCTTTTTTTTCAAGTGGCCAACTTGAACTTCATAGTTATAATCACAAGCTCTTTCCTTCTAAATATGTACTTTATGCCTGACAGATAATACATGTGGCTTCTAATATCATTGATGTGGTTAGAGCAAAACTTCTCCTTTGTCAGCCTGTTTTGCCTTGTTCTTCTGACACAAATCAGAGTGGCAAACATAACATAGCTACTGATATGCTACAGCATTCTAGTGTCACCAAATCTGTGATACATCACTACAATATGTCTTCAAACCCTTGAGATTGAAACAGGATTGCCCATCTGTGCTGCTTTCAGGAGGAAATTATTTGAATTTGTCTTGCTCTGGTTCAGTCTTAAGATTTTTATTTTTTTTTCAAATTGATGATTTATGTCTTCTCTCCTTGTCTGGAAGAATGTTTGTTTCCTCTCCACTCCTTGCTCTGCAGATGTGATGCTTCTGTCAAATTTGTAATAATGAAAAATCTTTTTGCAGAGAATAACTGTGCAACTCACATAGTCTTGACAGCAACTAAGGTCGTTTATTGATTAGCAACATGTAATTTGCTGGTAATCAGTGAACTATGCATGGTGGATCAGTATCAGCAATGCAACAGAAATCACATTACTAGAGGCTTACAAACTATTAGTAAACACCTACAAATTTCTTACCTATCCTCCTACAACTGACCCCACTTACATATGCACACATTTCTATATGCACTTCCATGCAAGAAGTGTGGGTTACAAATGCACACTCCCACTCTGGGGAGCCTGTGCAGCTACTCCACATGGCAGCAAAAGCATACTCTATGAGTTTCCATATGCACTCCTGAAAGGTGGGTCCCCACTGCTCTGCCTCATCCTGTCAGCCCCCCAGCCTGTACTGGGAGTGGCATGGCAGATACCATGTCCAATGGGGAGGATCTTAGAAGTGTTCACACCTGCTGCTCTGGTACTGCTCTCCCACCCCAAGGTTTCTGCCACTAACCACAGATTCTTGTGCTGCTTTTCAAGCTAACTTTTCTTTTTTTTTTTTTTTTTTTCTTCTCTCAAAAGGCTCTCAGTTATCTAATTCTCTGGTTACTGTTTAATCTGGGTGCTCATTGTCTTAAGCAAGCTTTGTTACTGCTAATTTCCTCTTAGTGTTATCAGATTTTGGGCAAACATCCTCTCAAAACATGCCAATTTTGGGTACTCTGTTCACACACACTGTTTACACTTGCATTCCTACCATGTCATCTGTTGTTATCCAGGCCAGGTTACCAAAAGGGGGCATGCAATTCCAGTACAAAAAAACCCCAGCATCAGCCCAGCGAAAGCAAAACCAGTGGACATGCAAATAGAACTGTGTTTTTGCATCCAGTTTTCATTTTGGAAATCAATTCAGCAGACTTCATGTGTGGAAAGATTAATCAAGTATAAAAAAAAATGAACTCTAAACTACACAATTCTCTGCAGATTTGTCCACTTGAGGCAGCACTGCTTGGCACTGTTTGTTGTAATCTCTTTTACTTTGAAAAAACAGACAGTTCAGGAAAACTGCAGTAGTCTGTAGAATATGTTGAAGACTTGCTGCTACTCAGATAATATCCATGAGACTTGTTGAACATAGCAAGCTGTGTTAACAACAGAATTGGAAATGGCTTCCAGGACACAGGTTTGTTAGCTATTCTTACCTCATTGGCTTCTTTATGGATGCTTTGTATTCGTAGTGTTTAGGAACTAGTTTTTACTAGTAGTGTTTACAAACTCTCACAGCACCGTGCCAGTAAAAACTTTGGAGTTGTCTTTTTTCCTTATGTCTGCCTACTGCAAAGACTTTGTGGGAAGCTGCCAACAGCTGGATATTAGCATGTTTGGATGTTTGTCCTTGAGGAAGAAAATGTTGTTTAACTTTACAGCAATTCTGTTTACCAGTATATGTAGCCCACATATATGTTTGCCCGTGCCCTCTGTCTGCTGTTTTAGAGCCCAGTCATGAAGTCACTGATCATGCTTTTTGCATCCAAAGACCAGTTTAATATAATCTAATTCTTTGGCGAGACAGAGTAGTAGGGAATTGTTTCATGGTGCTTGTGCTGCTTCTCTGTCATGGAGCAGGGATAATTTGAGGAATGGTCCTGACCTCACACTGCCTTATGACTAGAGGAAAAATTTCTCTTGATATGGAATGCATCACTGCATCATGTGTAGGTTTTTTGTTCCTGAGAAGTTTTTCCTCATCTTTTTAAGATTAGTGTCCATTTCCTGATCCAACTGGTTTTCAGATGATGAAAGTTTGCAAGCACAAAATTTAGCAAATGCTTGCCACAGATGGTGATGAGACTTAAAGCAAGAGTTGATCACCATCTTCATGTTACAGTACAATTAGAGCAAGATATTAGTTGCAACTCACAATTTTATCTAGATTACATCCAGGTGTTGGACTTCTGTGGGACTTGTGAAAAGGTGCCCTTCCCAACCCTGGCATCAGTAAAGAAAGATTAAAGCCAATTCAGTAATGCTTCTGTTGTGATCTGACCCTCTATGACCCAGGCAAGTTAAATTACTCAAAGCCTGACAGAAACAGGAATAACAACATAGAACTTAGGACCTGGAACTAAAGGAGATACTGTGGTGTTAAAGATGTGCTTTAGAAACAGGAGTTAGCCACTGAGGAAATTGTTACACTGTGATTGCTCAGAACAGCTGGTCAGATCCACATTGTAACATGAAAATGATCCAAGAGGCATCAAATATGAAGAAGTTTTGGTTTCAAAGGGTTTGCTAACTTCTCTAAAAGGCTAACATGGCAAAGTGGCAGCTGTGGCTTACTGCATAGGAGTTCTGAGGTTGTGGTAGGGGGGCAGGAGCAACAACACTACAGTCTGTAATGTCATCTCATGGAAGACCCAGAAGTTTTATTTAAGAGAACAACTTACTAGGAGAGTACAGCAAGTCTATTAAACTTGTCTTTCACCTAAATATATGTCAGAAGTTCCTACTGGTAATGAAAACTGGGCTTGTACATGTCCTTTCACACCAGACTATAAAACATCATTGTAAATGTGGAATAGGTTTTGGAAATTATATAAAACAGAAGTCTTTTTCCCTTGCCACAATCACTTAAATGATGTAACAGCAATTATATGTAAATGCACACAATTGCACTTCCAACACTCCTACCTTTGTGCACAGTGAAAACCCTAGCAACAGGTTTTCCAGATGCAGATCAAGGGAAGCAGTATTGTCCACAGGCTTAAAACCAAGGAAAAAATAGTATTAGCATTTAAGAGGGTTATGTTCAACCATTCAGTTTTTAGGCAAATAAAAATATTGTGGTATACACAGAACATGGGTTTGAGTATGGTAGCCATGCCTTTTGAAAAAAATTCCAGAAATATCAATACTTGTAATTTTTTTCAGTATTATGGCCTCATGTTTTTCTTTTAAATACAAAACACACATGTTGAAAAAATATTCTTTCATTATGTGAATGACTGTTGGAAGATGTTTCTGAGAGCACCCAGCAGGTACTTCATCCTATCAATAACCCCTTACCACATCAGAGCAGGTGTATTTCCTTTTTGAGAGTCCCTTATGTATTCAGAGGAACAACTGATTCTCATACACTCTTGTTCCTGGTGTAAGGTAGAGCCAATAACTTTGTTCTGGCAGGCACAAATGCTTATGCTAATACCTAGGGATTGATTCTCATCTTTCCTAAACACAAACAAACAAAACCAAACCAACAATACACCTTTGATAAAGGAAGTGTAGCTTTTTACTCTTAAAATCTTCTGTATATAAAGGAAATTTCTTTTCCAGCGAAGAAATCTACTTTGCTAAGTCATTGGTGCTATTAAAGTGTAGCACTCTCAGGCAGTTTGGGGACAGCTAATGGTTTGCAGAACATTTAATTTAGACAGTTTTTCAAGAGCACTTAGGTTTGGGGAGGGCTGGGGCTAAGACTGGAAGGTTATGCTTCTTTTAACCAAATGGGACTACTATGACCTGGTGGTAATGGGTGACCACTCTGAACTGAATCAGTGGCCTCAGCTAATTTTAAGCACTAGTTCAAGACCTTAGTTTAAGTCATACAGGGTTCTGACAGCCCAGTGGGCAGGTATCTCTAGCATACAACACAGAAAGTCATGTGCCAGAATAAAGTTATTTTTCAGTGAGAGCTTCACTGATTCACAGGCTTGTAGCAAATAGGTTTGGGATTTGGGGTGTCTCCCCTCTCCCTGTTTCTGGCTTGACTCCTTTCCTTCTCCAGCCACCTCCCTTGTTGCCCTGTGCAAGTGGCCCTTTTTCTATGATTGGTCAGGTAATGCTAATTTTTATGATCAGGATACTTTTTCAAATGCTGTTTGCAATTCAGTATACAACTTTTTAAACAAACTATGCAAGCATGAAAACATTTTTTAAAAAAACTAACATTTATTTCCTCTGAAAGTCAGCTTTTTGCAAAAAAGATTAATTAAACTTTAAGAATATCCTTTCTTCCCCTTTAAATCAGAAAACATCTACTAGCAATCATTTCAATCTCAAAAGCTATACAAGGATTGATAATTTTAAGGGAAGTCTGGAGTTCTGTCACTTTCTTAACAAAGAGAAATCTGGGTGACATTCATCTACTGGCATGTCAGTGCAACAATACATTCCTTCAAAAGTTTTGCATGTGGCTTTTGTGTTATCTGTAAAACATTTTATTAGAACTGTTAGATAAGAGAAAAACAAGGATGTGGAAAAGGTATATGATATCTCCCTAAACTTCCTGTATTATATCATATATAGTATTAACTGCTATAAAAAAAAAAAAAAACAGCTTCCCCACCCTATCAGTTCCCTTATTTACATTGATCTTTTTTACAATCTCTGTTCAGGTGCAACTTTCTTTACTTGTCTCTGGGACCAGCTTCATTTGTGCCATATCTGAATCAAAATCCTTTCCCCATTTTCATAGTAAGTGGTTGAGAAAAATACATGGCTTGAAAATAAAACTGATTTTCCTTCCACCCTTGTGGGGGGAGTAACTTGAAAAGAGCTAGACATTTACGTTTCCAATTTGCAGCCTACTTTGCTCTTTGTAGCCTGGCACATGTGCAGTAGAATATTTATTAAGTTATGAATTACCCTATTATCCCAGGTGCCCTGCAAAGGCAAATGCAATCACCTCCCTGCTCTGCTGAACACTTGAGCTATTGAACTTCAGGCTGGGTTGAGAGCAAAACTCAGCCTTACGCTTGGAGAAGTCCAGGGGCGGATGGTGGTTCCTCTACTGCCAAACTGTCCTATGGCATCCTTAGCTGATGGCAGACTGGGATAGATGCCAGTAGACTTTTTTGTTCCATTTTCCTTCTTTAACTGGTTTTAAGGCTTTTCATTTGACAGGCAGACAAATATTTGGCAGCTGGGTTAACTGAAGCATAGAAAGAGGCTCTTTGAGTGCTTTATGAAGGTATTTGCAGCAGATAAATGGCTAAAATAAACAATACGTAAAATTTTCCACATACAGTTAATTTTAAAAATAACCATTTTCTGTCCCTGTTTTCATCTTTGTTCTAGTGGATGAATTCATGAACACAAATGCTAATGCTGCAAAAGTTGATATACAAGTCAAATAATAAGCATCCACGTGACTCCCATTGCATTTACAAATATTTGTGTTCTATTGTGTAAAACAGTCTTTGTTTTCTTTGCTGCGGTATATCTTACCACAGAATACGGAGGCAACCCATACATCTTCACACTTATGTTTTTGTGCTTCCCGTCCTAATTCTGTATTGAGGACCTGCTCACCTCCAAGTCATATAGTATTTTTATTATTTGAAGATAGTGATGTTGTTACCGCTTTCTTTCTGGGTTGAGATAAAGCTTAATACTGAAAAAAAAAAAAAAAAGAAGCCTCCAAGGAAAGAGGAACAAACAACAGAACAAGCCAGGACCAGGGTTACAGAAGCTTCTGGTTCATGGGAAGCCAGATAAAGGTTCCCCACTTAATTATCAAATATGTTTATCTGCAATACTCCACCCCACCTCCAAATAAAGAGAGTAGCATCAGAATTGTAGCTTATGCTTCTTTTTTCAAAACCTATTTTGAAATGTCTGTTGATATTTCTTTTTGGGAACCAAAGACACTAAACCTTAAGTAAGAGCATGAAGATTAAGACAGAAGATAAAATTCCTGTAATCAACTTAATGGCCCTTTGCTGCACTCCTGGTCCAGTACAGCCATGACTTTCTTGTTCTGGCAGAGTCCTGAGCTGACCAGAGAGCTCCATATGTGTCTCACCAGGGCTGAGTGAACAGCGGGGAATAACCTCTTGTAGCAGCGCTCCAGAAGAGCTGGCACCACCCTTTGGAATGCACCACAGATGCTGTTGGCCGCCTTTGCCACAAGGGCGCATTGCTTGCTCATGTTCAACCTGGTGTCTGCCAGCAGCTCCAGGTCCCTGCAAAGCTTCTTTCCAAGCGGTTGGCCCCCAACCCCCTGCATCGGTTCCCATCAACTGATTTCTCCAGCTTGGTAAGATCTCTCTGAACACCAGCACAACCATCCAAGGTATTGACTGCTCCATCCAATTCTGTATCAACTGCAAACTTGCAGAGGGTGCACCATCCCATCATCCAAGGCTTAATGAAGGTGTTAACCTGCACTGTGTCCAGTACTGATCTCTGGGATACACCACTAGTGACTGGTCTCCCGCTGGACTTTATGCCATTGATCACAACACTCTGAGCCCAGCGGCTCAGCTAATTTTCAGTTTCCACTATCTAGTCAGTGCTTCATCAGTTTCTTTATGAGAATGTAATGGGAAACAGCATCAAAAACACCACTAAAGTCAAGATAAGCAACAACCACTGCTCTCCAGCAGCCAGTAATCTCACTGCAGAAGGCTCCTAAGTTGATCAAACATGATTTCCTCTTGACAAATCCCCTATGATCCCCCAAACACCGTTTTGTCCTTCATTTATTTGGCAATGATTTCTAGAATGGTGCATTCCACCAGTTTCCCAGGGATTTAGGTGAGGCTGACTGGCTTGTAATTTTCTACATCCTCCTTTTTGGCCATCTTGCAGACATGAGTTAGATTTGTTTTCTTCCAGACCTCAGGAATCTCTCCTGACCACACGACCTTTCAAAGGTAGTCAAGAGTTGCCCCACAATGACACTGGCAAGCTCTGTCAGCATTTGTGAGTGCATCCCATCAGGTCCTCTGAACTTCTGTAAGTCTTGTTTAGATGTTCCCTAACCTCATTCTTCTTTACCAACAGTAAGTCTTCCTTGCTTCAAACTCCCCACTGGTCTCTCAACTCTTGCATATTTATTATTTACATTTGAGTTTAATCAGGAGCTCCTTTTTTATCCCTGGGGGCATCCTGCCACCTTTGCCTGATTTCCTGTTTATGAGGACTGAATCTTGAGTTTGTAAAAGGCAATCTTTTAAAACCAACCAGCTGTCCTTGGCCCCTCCTCAAGATCATATCCCAAGGAAGTCTTTAAAAAATAAGTTTTCTGATTACATGATTGACATCTGTATAGCAGATCTTATATTAAAGGAAATAACAGACATATAGACCTGATTTGTTTAGAAGGAGCCAATATTGCTTTGGCTGGAAGGAGTTGTACTTCACAATTGTGTAGGATTGTATTAGAATTCTTTAGGAGCGCTGACAGCATGCAGATAAAGCACTGATTGATATGTTCCCTTAGGGTTTCCAAAGGTATTTGAAAAATCCTTCACTGCAAACTTTTGAAAGGTATTAAGCAGCCACATTTAGGAGAGAAAATCCTGCACTGGATAAGTCAAAAGATAGGCACGGGGGTAAAAAGTAAAGTATCAGTTCTCTCAGCTAGACAAAGTGTCCACTGGTGTTTCAGGGGATCCTGTGCTGCCCAGCACATCCATAAATGAAGTGCAAGAGAGTGACCCATAAGATAAACAAATTTGTTGATGGTGGAGTTATTTTGGATGTTAATTACAAGGGCCAACTACAAACTGGCAGAAAGAAATTCAAGGTATATGCATATAAAGTGAAGCAAGCAGGCAAAATTATCCTCATCACATAGAACCAGGGATTCTGAGCTATTAGGGTTGAGATGTTTCTTGATTAGTATTAACTCAGAGCTCAATAGCAATCAAAAAACCCTCAAAACAAATCAAACCTTAAAAGTTACTAAAAACTGGAGACCATCATTATTACAGCAGAGTATGATGTGCCTACATCTTGAATGCTGTGCAGAGTTCTCTCTCACTCGCTATCAAAAGAGAACCCTGAAAAATTGACAGACATCTGCAGAGCTGATTATACTTCAAGAGTAGGTCTTGGCCATCCAGTATCATTCTGTCAAGTACAACAGAGAATTTGAAGGGTGCTTGATTTTTCACAGAGACTCAAGTAGCACTTGTTGATGCTGAAGGATCATTAAGGAAAAAAATAGCAGTTTTCTAGCAGTATAAGCAACCAGCTACCTAGATTGGCAAAATAAATACAACACATAAGCATCTAGGAACTACTAACAAACTTCAATTCCATTTTTTATTATATACTTTTGAAAACTGGAGAAGCACTTTTATTTAAGGCTTGATGTTAAGATAAGGCATGTCAATTGGCTTTATCTAACATTTTATCTTAGATGCCCTCAGCTAATCATTTCAAAAGGTAACTGACTTATCATAATAACTTCTTTAAGATATCTTCTTTATTAAAATAAGTTATGCTACACACACAGAAAAAGTTCTGGTTCTATAGCATAATTATTTTGACAGAGAAAACATGGAAAATATTTTCCAGGATTCACCTTAGGTTTTTTGATTCCAGCCAGCATTTACAGTTCCGCTTAAGGGGGACAGAAGACCAAGAAATAGTTAAGCTTAGATATGCTTTATAAACCATTAATTTCAATTACCAACCCAAATACCATAAAGACCTACAGAATCATCTCAAATTCACATAGTTGCTCATTTCCAGGATTTCACGGGGCTAAGAACAGATGTGTGTCAGAAATCAGGAAACTGGCTCAATTCCTTGGGGATTTTTTTTTTCCAGAATGGAAGCAAGGGGGAGGAAGGGTAAAGAAGAAAAACAATTTGACTGAAACATCACTCTTTCTCCTGTCTTAAAAAGAAGCAGAGTCTTTGAGCAGAATGGCAATATCAGCTACAGCAGTTGGCCTCTGATAAGGGCTCAGATGTACAATTATCAGTTCTGATAAATCATGGATCAGAGCTCTTTGTCATCTGCATTGCCTACAGCACTTCCTTTCCCAGACACATTACAGCCAGATTAGGAAAGATAGTAGATAAGACATAAGCAGTGCAGAGGATAGTTCAACGGCAAACACTTTGAGTACCAGCAGAGTATCATTATTACTGCTTTAAGCAAACTTTCTTTACAGTACTTCCAGTATCTTGTCTAATACTGACCCATGCATTATGAAGCACAAATAATCCTCCTTTTACCAATAATTTTTTCCCCGATTTTTTTATTTTTCTAACTCACCCTGTACCTCAAAAACTTGGTAACTTTCTGCTCTGCACAAGATGCTCTTATAATGCTTCAGATATTAAAGTTTGCAGTGTTCCAGCTAGCAAGTTGCAACTAACACCTCCCTCGTAGCAGGGAGGTCTTATAAAAAGGACAGGTTGTTAATGTATCTTCTTACTCTCAATAGCCTTAGACTGGCAAAAAGTTTCCTTATTTCAAGATGTATATCATCAGTTCACATTTTCCATATCAAAAGCAGCATACTTACTGGAATTAAGTACATCCAAGAACAAGGGAAAAAAAACCCACTGACACTCTGTATTTATTTTTCTGCATTCACTGATTTGCGATACATACTCATTCCTTGGTAAATGGAGAGGAAAAAGCTCAAATGCACAACCCAAGCTAGTGAAGAACTACTCATATCTGACATTTTGAAAATACGAAAGGTATTATGTATAAAGAACCTTCCAAAAGCAGCTCCTTAGCCCCTTTTTTTGTACTTCACTTACTTAAAACCAACTATTTTTTTTGCACATCACATTCCCCAGTTTCTTCCTGAGCAAGACAGCACAGAACAGATCAGCCTGAAGTTGTATCTGCCAGTGTCTTGATCCTTGTGTCTATTCCCTCCCAAGGTAAAAGCCCACAGTTTTATTAAATCTCTTTATTTATAGTCTTCTTATATCAAAACAGTTTGGTGTTTTGTTTTTTTTCAGTATAACAAACCAGCAACAAAACCTTTAGAATACACAGGGGCTAAATTAATTATGTTCACAGAAAGGGTTAAGGAAAAGAAAAGTTGACAAAATAAATTTAAAGTGTCCCGAGTTTTCCTAGAGACTCTGTTTGAGGGCCCTGAGGCTGGGAAGCAGCTGGGCTGCACTCAGGCGCTCCTCTACATTGGCCTTCCAGCAGCAGCTAATAATACTTTGGAGTTTCTGGCCCAGTGGTGACTCGTGGAAAACAGCAGCAGCCAGTGAAGGGCGTAAGTTGTAGGCTACCACAGCATAGAGCACGTGCTGCCGCTCTCCCAGGTAGGGCTGCTCCCGCATGACAATTTGCCAGAGCGTGATGGCAAACGAGTAGATGTCTGCTTTGGCAGTGACCCCCTCCCCCTTGAGGAGCTCAGGGGCACGGTGTGTGTATGTGCCCCCTTGCTGGCAAACGTGGGGGCTGTGGGACAAGCCCTCCTCCAGTTTCTGGGAGCACCCAAAGTCTCCAATCTTGCACACTCCCTGCTCAGTGATAAAGATGTTTGCAGGCTTCAGGTCCAAGTGCACAATGTCCTGTGAGTGGAGAAAGGCTAAGCCAGTCACGATGTCACAAGAATAGCACACAGTCTCTTCCATGCTCAGGGCCTTCCTTCCACATCCTCCTTCATCATCCTCACCCTGTCTCCACATATCACCAGTGCCATAAATCACATGGTGCAGGGTGATGCTGCCCACATACTCCATAATGATGGTGCCCAGGCTGTTCTCGCTGGCTGGGGCACACGTGCTGGCAGCCACCACACGTACCACATTATCATGCTGTAGCCAGGCTACGTTCAGCTCAGCCCAGAAGCTCTGTCGCGATGCCAGCCGGTTTTTGCTGCTTTTCTTCACCTGCTTTACAGCCACGGTTGTACCATGGTAGGTAGCTTTGTAGACAGAACCAAAGCCCCCAGAGCCTATGGGCTGCAGGAGGCAGAGTTGCTCCCAGTCAATAGAGCACCAGGCCAGGCGTGGAGGCAAGCGGCGAGTCCTGACTGAAGGAGTTCCCCCCAAAAAGCTTTTGCTGTCTTTGCCAGGGATAACTAAAGGGCTGCTGCAGGGGCGCAAATCTGCAGATGGGGAATACTCAAAAGAAAGAAAACAATTAAGAGGAATAGGTGATGGCATAATAAGATGGAGAAAACCAGAGGCAGTTAATAAGACAGAAGACTAGAAAAATTTCCCCAACAGAAAGGACTCTACAGTGCCTTCCAAAGCCTTTTATCCTCCCTTCACCATTCTCCCTCCCACCCCCAAATGAGCTGCATCTGTCTCAACTAGCTGAACCAAATCAGTCTCACCTGGAAACATTCTTCTCCAACCCTGAAGCAAATCTCTAGAAAGTCAAAGCAAACGGATTTAAAGCTAAAAAGTTAATAACTCATAAGTATTTCACATCATTTCTACTCTCAAAAAGAAAGATGTTCTGCCCATTGAATGCCTCTAGTAAAATGCCTCAGGAGTTAATAAAGCAGTGACTAGTGAATGCATTTCACCATGACTCCAGGCAGGAATGATCAGCATCAGGTGCATTAAACAGCTCAAAGTCTTTGTCAGTGGAAGTAACTGAAATGGTGAGTGCTAACGTTTGATGAGGCTACAGCAGGCATAACTAAATATAAAAGTGCATTTGTAGAAACCTACCCCTTCAACATGATTGGGACAAAGGGACTGGTTTGGCTGCTCAGTTCTGCCCATGCAGGACAGCAACCTTAATAGCAGCATAAATACAAATGATTGCTCCATATCATCCTTTGGGTATAGTAACTAGAATTATATATAAGTACTTGGTAATCTTCCCATCACACCCCATGCAGTTACTAGAGTTGTGTATTTTATTTCTGGATCCTCCTTTGAGAACTTACTGCTGAATTTACAGAGCTGTTCTGGCAGAAATAATAATAATAATAAAAGTAATTTCGCCTTGGTGTTTCTTCACAGGGGCTTTTGGAATTTTGACCCTGCTTTCACATATTCACAGTGGTCATTCTAACTGCCATAAATGTTCGGTACCTACTGTACTGCCCAGGTATCAGAGCACACTTATGGAACCTATACAGCTAACGGCTTTTGAATATTCCAGTAAGTAACTTTCTGTACATGTTGACAAGCATCTTGGAAAGATTTGGCCTCATTTCCCACCTCCTCACCCTTCAGAACCTTCCTCTGGATGTCAGCTTTGTTGGTGTGGATCCTGCCATGGGACCTCAAAGATTGGCAGTGCCTGTTTCTCCAGAGTTTACCTCTGGGCAGTACTGGCTCTGCAGGCAGTTCCTGCAGAGTCTTCCTGGTATTTTCTGTTCTCTTTCTTTTGCTTCTCTGGATAAGATGCAGCACAGGTCACCGAGGGAGGTTTCAGGGGTACTCAGAACATGTTCAAGCAGAACTGGAGTATTCTCCACTTTGAGATGGATTCAGATGCTCACCTCAACAGGCAAACCTGATGTCCAAAAGGCATCTTCTGATCCTACTTGAACTCTAGAGGGTGAATTCATTCTGTAGTAAATCAGTGATGGAGATCTTCCCCAGTACTGAGACTATCAGGAGAAATTTGTCACAGCAATTCACGGGGAAGCAAGCTTGGATCAGAGATGAGTGTGAATGGGAAATTTGGGTTATCACCTGGCAGTGTGTGGGACAGACAGGCAGTGAAAGAACTTATAAACAGGTGCTAACAGGAGTTGTTACCAAGGGAGAGTGCAAAGACTGAAGCATGGCAAAAGGCCTCTCAGTGGCCCTGGGTACGACAGTTCCTGCAGATGAGACTGGCTGACAGCACAAGGCTCTTCTTTCCTGGCCCCTCCCAGAAGAGACTCTAACAGTTCAAGAGGCCCCTGGACCCCTCAGGTGCTATCAAACCCTGTGAGCTTTCTTTGTACAGTATAAGCCAGCCAGGTAATACCCTGTTGCTGCCTGCTCCTTGGAGCAGCTCTCTGGTTTGAAGCACTGCTCAACATCAGTTACACAGGGTTGTTTGGGGGTGGGGGGAGGACCAGAGGATCTTTAGTGTATTTACTTTCCTTTTCTGAGCAGCACTGTGATGTTATACTTGTAAATAAAAGTCTTCACTTCCAGTCTTTGCAGAGAATGTTTTCTATGCAGGTGAGCTGTGATGGAAACCTAAAGCTGCAGAAAGCTGATGAAACTATATGGAAGAGAGGAAAGATTTTTATGCCTGTTTTCTGAGTACTATTAGGGCTCCAATTCTTCAATGGGCTTCTCTGCCAAATAGCATATAAAAGCACCAGAAAGACATTTCTGCTCTGAATTCTCCAAGAACTTAAGCCTGTTTTCACCAGGTTAAGCTGGCAATGAAGTTCAAAGGGCAAGTTGGTTGTGGGAGAGGCACAGGTAGAAGGATGCATGGATGAAGAGACCTGTTAAGCTGACAACTATAGCAGCATATCTGATGATTCAGAATGCTATAGAACACAGCAGTAAAATCTATGTTCATAAAACAGAGGGTTAGAATTAGGGTTGTTTCCAAATTTCTTTGATTGAAATGTCATTCAGAAGGGTATACTAGACCTTCCATATTACTGTTTCCAAACTTTATGTCCACTTCTTTCAGTTGTCCCTTTGTTGATAATTTTCCTGTTACCCTTTCCTGCTAGAAACCTTTCTGTTTTGCCTCCGTCATGGCAGACATGTTGTATTGTTCTCGGGGAATACACTGAATTTTTGAACAGGAACTGTTTTAATGTAACTTACTGTCTTATCTCAGACTTATTGCTGTGGACCAAAGCAAGGGAACATCCAGTGTCTTTCAATGTGAACACAGTTAAATCAGATTAAAATGCAAGGAGGCTTTTATTAAGAATAAAGATTATTTTCCTCTAATCCATTAATGACTTGGCCCAGTGACATCACAGGAGACACAACTGCTGTATGACATCCTTGCCATGCTTCACAGCCTCATTTAGCTCCAGCATTACCGCAGGCTGGAGTAGGGAAACACAGCGAGGCCTAGGGACCAGCTACTGGGGACAAGCTGCCCCTTCCCTACCAGCCGCTCTTCCCCAGGGAACCCACAGCAACCTCCAACCACACTGTTGCCACTGCACTGCTATTTCCACAAGGAAAAAGGAAGCTGTAGGAACCAGAAGTCATCAGCAGAAAATGCAACAGGAAGTTTTACAAGTGACAAGAGGGTAACACACAGTCTGTGTCCCGTGGGCTGCAATATGTCGCAGCTGCAATAACCTGCAGCAGCAATGATTTTGTTCCAAGCTTGTGTGTTTCTGCAAGTAAAACATACCTGTGCATCCAGTGTTGCAATAGCTGCCCAGCCTAATCTGTGCTTCTGGCTGGGACGGTATACAGAATCAGTCTAGCTCAGTTCCTCCATTTATATTTCACTTGTTTATCAGGAATATAGAAACTTTGTTTGCTGTTGTTAGTTACTACTGCTGTTTGTCTGGTCATTGGGCAGGAGAAGTCAGTCCCAACACCAAGGGCCCTTTTTAAAGGGCTGATATGGATGTAACACAGGACACATACCAAAAATCAGTTTCATTTTGATTGAGGTGCATTACTCTTGTGGTTAACAGCCAAAGTTCTGTCTAAAACAGGCAAAGGACAGAACTGGGAATTGGAACTGTTTTCAGAGAGTTTAGGAGTACATATCCTTCTCCATAATCATTACTTTATTTCTTTGTACATTTGGTTGGTGTACCATATAACAAACCCTTGAAGGCTTGGCCGTCCAGAGGCTCCTAAAAACTGCTTTACAATACATTGTGTTTCTAATAAGGTACTTTGTAATCCTGCTAAAGGAGCCAAATGTAGCTCTTCAGGACTTAAATTACAGTCCTACTCAAAGCAAGACAGTTCCTTTGCCTGTTCCTTCGTGACTTCTGAGAGGTTTCAAATAAAAGTTTTCTTTTTCCTCCATTTACTGTCAGTCCCTGTGATCTCAGTTTGGGATTTGATGATGAACCTACACTCTCCTTACACACATAGTGTTTCATGGTCCAAGCGTTGCTTCCAGTCACAACTCATAGATCTCAAATGATATTCAGAGTTGCCTGAAAGGAGTTCTGATATTATCAATTGCACAGGTGTAAGTGATACCATTATCTGAAGCCAGTCCCTACAAGGCTTCCTCTGAAGATAGGCCACTGATTAACTACTTTTTTTTTTTTTTTTTTAACAGTAAAAGCACAAACCAGGAAAAAATCGAGTTCATGTTTCAGAGTTTGGCTGTTTTGGTGAGACAAATGACACCTTGGAACAGCAAATATAAGCAAGTTTTCTTTAAAGCAGTGAGAGGTAAACCTAAATGCAAAGAAAAAATACATCTGCAAGAACTGTGATGTTATTTTACTGCTGAGACATAATAATAATAAATATTTTAAAAGGTTAAACCCTAGTTTATAAATAATAAGATCAAGTTTCAAACACACATTGCCAAACAGCTGCTTGATGCTTTTTTTCCTTCACAGAAAGGTTACTCCATGCATTCAAGAACATGAAGCAAAGGCTCTCCTTACCTGAACACACAGGTTTTAACTGGAGACACTGGCAAGGCAGGTGAGGTTTCACAGATGATTTACTGGGGCCTCAGTGACCAAGGTGGATCAGGGATAACAATCTGGGATCTGCTGCTCTAGATTAATATCACAGTTTCAAAAGAGTACCTTGCAAGAAGCTAAGAGAGTGTAAACTTAGGGATAAAGACAATGAAATGTGACATACAGGCTCTCACCCATAGCAATATTTTCTGGCCATGCAAAGACAGACACCTATGCTGGCAAGTTGACTGTTGTCATGTGGCAGGCAATTTCAGTATTTTCAGCCAAATGGTCCAAGATGGGTTTTGCAGTGTTGCCCCTGGAGCAAAGCTGACTTCGCTGGGTCACAGGGAGATGCCAAATATAGTGGTAGAATATGGGACTTGTAGTTTAAGGACTAGAAAACAGCTTCAGTGCTTAATGAGAAAAATTAATCACATACAGCAAAGGGCCCAAGGAGGTAATGTTAGTGCTAGTCTACTGCTGGGAGGCTGCTGCCTTCCCAGGTACATAGATCTAATGCTGATGTCTAGGACTGATGCATAAAGGGGTCAGTCTCTCCCAGTAGCTTGCACAATCCCATTAACACAGATCATGCCCAGCCCTGTGACTGTATATTAAATACACTGCCATAGCAAATGTGGTGGCTTCCTGCAAATACCACCTCTTTGCAGAGTTGTAGAGGGGAAAGGGCAAGAGGATCAGCCAAATTTGGTGGCTCTGAAATGATGGCCTGGCTACTCTGGTGGGCCATAGCAAATTCTCAGAGGCTGCTGTAAGTTAAAGGGTTTTAAACCTGACTGATTAAAATGGGTTATACAGTTCAAGTACATTGTTGCAATTCATAAATTTTCATCAGTGAGTAAGCAGAAGCTTCTTGTAAAAATACTGCTGAAGAAAAATATGCCTAAGCTGAAGAGAGGAGAGCACATAAACTATGGGACAACCCTGTAATACTTTATTGGCATAAGGAGCCAGACAGTGCTGAAATAAGAGGAGACAATTTTCAGGCGAGGACAGACTTCAGAAAGTTTGCGAGTTTAGTCTGTATTTATTTGTCATGAATGTTTGATATTTGATATTCCTATGTTACATCTCAGACATTGCTCACTTATGGCATGCCCCTTAATCATACAGAGCCTGTATTTTATTTTTATTTTCAGTGTAAGTACTTGTGAGGGAACTTAAGGATTTACCCATGACCATGTGTGAAACAGTTTAATACAAAAGCCAGTAAGCCAGTTGAGTTTAATTTCAGAGGCACAGCCTACAGAACTTTTCTGCTGAAATTGTATCTAGTACTACACAAGGACAGCTGACAAACACCTTCCTCGCGGGAGTCTGTGCACCCCTTAGATAAATTGCTGTCTCTCATAGATTAATCAAGTATTTGGAAGAAACTCTTCCAGCTTGCATGGGAAACCACACACTGTGTTAACTAGGGGATACTTTAACAAACAGCAGGATTCACTTCGGACTTGTAAAACACAAACACTTTAAACATTTTGAAGTAAACCAAAACAAAATAATTTATCAAGTTTTTCACCTTACATTGATACTTTCCCATGCATACATACATACATATCTACATGTACACACAAATGTAGTAGATATATATATACACACACACATACGTATGCAAAAGTTGAAGCAGCATACTGATTTTGAGAGGCTATGACTATTCGGGTTCTCTGCGTTACTTAACACACATCAGGCAGAGATCTGACTGATTTATATGAAAATTACACTAAGTCATTCTTCTTTTTACATTGCACTTCGGTGCAACAGTAAGAATCAGTCCCACGGGTAAACTATCAAGGGATCAATTCAAATGATTTCCAGCTCAGCCATAGACTGCATTACCATAGTTCTGTTTTCAGACTGCTCAGCCAATAGCTGATGTCTCTTCAGCTCTATCTGAGGCAAACTAGCTTTATAGCTGAAGGTTTTATGATACAAGTATATCCGAACAAGACAAGGTTGTGCAATGATGACACTGAAGAACCGCTCACTGTATTTTTTACAAATACTTACTCCTCTGAATATGTTAATTTCCTAAGGACACACAGGTCATTACAACAAATAAACAGAATTATATAAAGATAAAAATACCAGGCAAGATGTTGCACCTTTATTAGGAGTAGAGAAAGTTTATACTGAATTACCTGGGATATAGCACATAAGCAGGAACTTGAAACCTCATGCAGCAGTTAATCTTTCAATACATTTCTCAAACTATTAAGTTCAGAGTAAATTTTGCAATAGAGCTCATCTTGCTGTGCTACTTGCTGCCTGTTTGTGATCACCAACCCTTGTTGTGCCAACTACGGCAGCTGCCACTTCGTAAAACTTACTTTCTATCCGATTTAATACAATGTTTTGATTTGCAAAGCGGGGAGGCCAACAGCATGTAGCTGCTTAGTTCTTGCTAGTTCAGCAGTAGCTCTGCATCACAGTTTTGGATTTCTCTGTCAAAAAACAGTCTTTATCCTAGGGCATGCTTATCTGTGGGAAGGAAAAGAAGGCATGAAAAGTGAGGGAGAGTGAAGGGGAAAACTAGCATAGTCTTACTCTTCCACTCCTGAAGGACAGTGAGACAGGTACAGAGGATACTGAAGGACCATTGTTCTGTACTTTCTTATGCGAGTTTTGGAAAGAGGAGGTTACACAAAAGAGAGAAGGGAAGACGCCTGTGGCTCTGAATTTAACAAAGAAACTCTGGAAAGACTGCAGCAAGAGATCTCTGGATATAACACAGATATCATCTGTTCAATCACATTTCACTTACTACAGGGGCTGACAGAGTTTCTAGAGGGTTTCCAGAGGCTGTCCATTTGGAAGGAGGACAGGTTAAATAGTAACGGTGGGTGAGACCAGCTATGATGGGATGGTTTTCTCTCGAGGGGTTGTGGGCGAGGGTGTGTGTGTTTGTGGGTGGCTATAAATGGTTTTGCAGAGCATTTATTATCATAGAGCATCTGTAGAGCTCTTGACCCTCAATATAACAAGGCCAACCCTCTTAAACAAGTTAGAAACCTGTGGTACAGAAGTGATAAGTCAGCTCAGAGGAAAGGGGTACGTAGGGATTACAGGAAAGGAAAGATGTCTGCATATGGAGAAGGTAAAAGCCAACAACTCTCTCTACAATCATTTCTCTCACACTGGGTTACAGCAACAAATCTAAAAAGTCAAGACTTAAAAAAGAGGGGAACTCAAAAGCAGGGAAACACAGACAATGCTGAAGATGTTAACAAAATATGTTCCAAAAAGCAATGAAATGTGAAATGCTAGTCTTTTACTTTCCTGTCAGACAGTCTACGCTAGGGAGCAACTGCATGGAATGAGCAGAGGCAACCTTCTGCAGTTGTGTGCAGGCTGCTTGTCTGGCTGCAAGGCACCTCTTCCCCCACGCATTACAGTCTGACTTCTTCGGCACTGTCATGGGCAGATGGGAGAACTATGGGATCAAAGCAATGGAGTTTCTCCTGGAAATACTGCAGAGAGAAACCCTCTGGCACACTTAGCACATGCCACACCCTTAAAGTCTGTCCTGTAAACCATAACAATTGATGTAAATGATTTGCATTAATCTGAAACGATAAGAGAATCACTCACCTATGTCTCCCAAATGAGTGGTCCCACTACAGAAACCCCACACTCACCTTCCAGTGTCTCACAGCATTTCAAAGTGCAATTTGATGGCAAGTTCAATTGCTTCCTTCAGTTCAGATCTGTCTTGTCACAGACACAGTAGCATCATCCCATTTGTTCCTTGGTGAAATCATGAAACATGGATATTTGTGCTTTAATATTTTCTGAAAAACTGACATTTTACCAGTCATAAATTGGAAAGACAGTTATGCTTTTGCAAACTCAGAATAACTACACCCAGCAAAACTGGATGTATTCTGTAATTACTTACTGTAATCCCAAACACGCAGATCAAGATTAACTATTGAAATGCCAGGCATAAGTTATTCATTAACTAAAACCATTCTGTAATTTTATTGATATATTTTGTGGAGTTCACATATTTTTGTACAGCAAACATAACACTGTAGGCCACAAGAAGCTGCAGCACTATTGTTTAATAGCAGCAAGGTATATTTTATAATCAGGGTATGTGGACAATAAATAGTCTGTTTCTTTGGATGTGAATGTTTAAAATGAAGTTCTGCTGCAGCTTCATAATGTGATTGCTATTTTACAGAGCTTATACACAAAAATATATATGCAATCTTTTTGTCTATATTTTATACAAATACAACAGTAGTTTGTGAATACATTTTAAAGTACATATACATGATAAGCAACTCAATTTCCCATATCACAGGATAGCAAATTTTAAATGCAAGAAACATATACAAATTCAGTCTGGAATGCAGGGTTTTCTGTGTTCTTTTTTTTTTTTCTCTATTTTTTGACTCAAAATTTTTATCATTAAAAACATTTTAGCAAACAAGTCCAAACAATTTTTCCACTAGCTAAAAATATAATTTCAGCAATCCGACTCAGGTTAGGGTGTGTCATCATTCCCCAATATACTTTTCCCAGTTTTTGTCTAAATCCAAAGGCTTTTAATAATATATAGCATGTTCTTCACTCCACACCATATAAAAAGCCCGCATTTAACATTAACTAGCAGTCACCTATTTTTGTGAACAAGAGCTAGGCTTGTCAGCGTTTAAATTTGCATGTCCAAAATTTTACTTTTGCAAGTGCATATGAATACATTGTGGTGTTGCACAAAGTTCATTAATGACAAATTAAGTCACAGTATAAAAATATATCATACAACTATAGGTCTAGTATAGTCCTCTTTTTCTATGGGTAAAAATACATCTGAATGAGACAGGGAGGTTTGTAGCACCATGAGAGGAGTTGTATCCCAAGTTACATTAGCAGCATGATCCAATATAACAATATTGCAGGAGTGTTTCTGAGGAGATAAACATTCACTCTGGTTCAACTGTACCACTGAAGCTTATACTGAAAAGTGTTTACATATGATTAGCAATAGTTCTGTGTCACTTCCAGGGCTAGATAACTGTTATCAAAAGACACTGCCTTCCAACAAAAGTAAGACACCCTTATTGCATAAAAGCTTTGGGACTACCCAAACACATTTTGAACTACTGTGGCATTACTTGTAAGTTGAGCATGATGCTAAGTAAGCTGTGGTTTTAACTGTACACTGGGAGGATGCAGGATGGGCAGCTAAGCCTATACAGTTTACTACATACCAGAGAAGTACATATATTTCAGAGGCTTATCTATAGACTGAGAAGAATACAGGAGAAGCTGCTAAACCAGTGTATGAGACAGACATAACAAAGGATGCAATCCTGCTGCCCTTGACGTTTACGGATGCAGGATCAGGCCCTAAGTTAACTTCAGACAGCAGCATAGCAATGATAGGATATGATAAAAAAAATCTGTATCAAATACTGCATGTTAAACATTTTTGACATAGTTTACCATCCAGAACTCCAGAGGACACAGTTTGCAAACGGAGAGGACAAACTCCTATTTGTTTTTGACTGGTATTCAAAATGGCAGTAGAAGACAGTGTAGTTTGAAACATGTAAACCTAGTAAAAACCATTGTAAAACCCTTAAGAAAGACACACTGGTTCTGTGCAATATAGCAAATTGATAAGAAAACACTGTAAAAATGTACCTGTTTAAAATTACAATGTCTACCATTTTGTACACAAAGCATTATACCAAAGGCCTACATATATGTAATCTAATGGCACTTGAAACAAATTATAATAAAAGGTTTTATAATAAAAAGCATAACCTGTAAGAAATTTTCTTAAAAGGTTTAGGTTTTCTTTTTGAAAGTGCTATATCTTGTAATATGTGTAACATAGAGGTTGACCAAGCTTTATTTTAAAAAATATTGGCCTATAATACAAGTTTAGCTCACTAGGCAAATGATCCTGAAAATATGTACTCTTAACATTCATTATTAGCTTAATAAAGCAATCAGCTCTGGCTCATGTTTCAGTCAGTATATGGTTTTTAAAAACCGCTACTGCCAAATTAACAATAAATCACTCTATTCCACAATTTACTACTAAATAAAGCACAAGCAACAAGTACACAAAAATATATATATTTAAAAAAAAAACAAAACAAAACAAAAAAAAAACCAAAAAAAACCCAAAACCAAAACCAACCTTACTAGAAGTTTAGAAGTTGCACAAAGAGTGGTGCATGATCAGCCAGCCCTCCCCCCTCCCACCAAGAATCCATCTGAAATCAAAAAAACGGAGTTTAAAAACTGATGGTTTAGTAGTGGCCAATATTGACTCTGCCTAAGTGATGCTCAAAAGCACTCCGGTGGCGGTGGTATTGCTTACAGGGTCAGTCTGCTTCCACATTACCCTACATCCTAGTTCAGCCGCAAACATGCCGGGTGCATCCACCCACTGAAACCCTGACTGAATGAGGTTCAATATCTTGTCTGAGGTCCCTATTTCTCAAGTGAAATGTACATCTAACTCCAAAGGGAAATGTCAATCCCTTTTCAGGAAGCTAAGGCACAAATGAAGTAGTAATAAGGGTTCTGGCTACACACTAAGAAACAGGTGTTGGCAAAGTGTCTGTTGGGTTTTGTTTTCTAATGAAGTCTTTTGGCAACTGAGACAAACAGTGGCTACAGATTGGAAATTTGTGAGCCAGGGGCTACCCAGGATGGGCAGTGCTGCCTGGTCACACTGCTGGGCCAGCTGCAGGATGACAAGCACTTGCAGCTTTCCTCTGCAGCAGGGAGAGTTGCAGATGCTTGGCTCCACATGGGACATAACCCACTGGAGGAATTAAGTCCATTTATCTTCATCTCAGATTGATTAAAAAGATTGAGAATAAACCCGAGTTTTTTCTAGATGCATTATAGTTGCTCATTTAGACTAAAGTTACATTCGGTTGCATTCACTTTGTGCTCTGTTCATCTGTTTTTTTCTTTCCTTTAGAAAGGTGAAGGGAAAAAAAGCAATATTGAACAAATCATTCAACTAAAGATGTAAGTAAGTGAGCAATCTGTTTCACAGAAACCAGAGGAAGCAGTTGTGAAGCAGAGCTAAAAGCCCACTGAGATAATATGCTCCTAACCCCAAAATCTAGGAGTAGTTTGCAGAATTTCAAAAGGTATTTTCCTTATTAATACATCCTTATTCTAATGCCTTTGGAACACAAACACATTTATAAAAATGTTATCTTTCGGTAATAAAATTTAAATACACATATGTATAAAATAGTAAAACTACACCTGCATATTGCTCCTAGAATTAAAAAAAAACAGTAGGAGCTACTGATAAAACATCTGGAGCATGAGCTCCTTAAATGGGAGCAACTTTTGTTTCTGTGAAGTATATTCAGTTTAACCACTTAAAACCTTGTACGAATCCTCATTATTGTTTTGAGAGATATTAATGTACTTGATTTCTATTTTTTAATTCCTTGTACAAAAATGACAAGGAAAATAATGTTATTGTTGAATTACAGCAAATCTAGTTTGCTCTTATGCATCACAGGGTTGGTTGTTTTTTTATTTTTTTTTTTCCTCTTTTGGTTATTAGGGGTTGGGGAATAGAATATATTGCATTAGGTAAAAGTGGTGTAAGCAATATGCTTTTACTTCACTCCTAAGAGTCCTGTCTTTAAATCTTGGCAACGGGCAAAAAGTCCCTAACCAAGTACCCAGGTGTAGAAAGTGTGATTAACATCTAACTTGTTGCTTAGGAGGACATAACACACCATGTAACACAACTGAAAAGATCATTCCAATAAAAAAAAAAAATCCAAAACAAAAACCTGGTAGTTGCAAATTTACATTCACTCTCTGACTGCACACTAGTTTTGAACTGAAAATAGATACACACTTTCTGGCTGGACTTGATCCACCCTTTGGTGGTGGCAGCTGGGAGAAGACTGATGCCTACAAATGTGAATACACTACTGGAAGATTCCTATGCAGTACTCTTTCTATGCTACTAAAGAGAAAAAACAGCAAGTTAAGAATTAAAACAAAAACTGCGACAAAATATTCTGCATTACTACATTACAACACTTTTATATTTCAAGATCAGCCATTAATTTTGCCTGTTTCCCTATACCAGAGTCATAAAAGCACAACAACACAGTTCCAAATTCAACTTGAAACATTTGTCAACTAGGCAAGCAGAGATTCTCTGTTGAAATTCTATTCAGCCATAATTTTAGAGAAGTAAATTTTTTTTTTCTGTTATCCATAACAGGCCACAAAAATTTAAGCCAGAAAATGGCAAAATTCTTAACAACTTTTATAATGACTTCGATACAAGTCAAAATGCTGTATAAATGTACATGTGTATATATGGACTTCTATATATACACACACAAGATTTCAGAAAAATCTGAATTCTATATTTATTTAAAAAATTTAGATTTGTCATTATAGAACAGGTCAGATGTGTCACCATTTGGGAAGAGGATTTGTTTGGAAATGGACTGGAGATATTTTTTCCCAAATCTTCAGGAATATTTGTGATACATATTTTAACTGGATTATCTGCAAATAGTAAAATATATTAAAAGTTAAAAGTGGCAGTTCTACCACTGACATCAACAAAATGGAATAACTGGTATGGTTAAAAAACTTCTAAAAAAAGGGATGAGTGTTGAGAGTTTGCTTGGGATGACTTTCTACTGAACATTTTAAATGTGTAAATTGGCAGTGAATATGAAAACAATACAATGAGACTGGTTAAAAAAAAAAAAAAAACAAAAACCAAAGTAAACACAGCTGAGAATAAACACTTTCAATGTATTTTAGCCAAATCCAAATGGATTTTCACAGGAATAGCAAAAAGCAAATTCACAACCTTTGCTTGCCAAAACTTATGTCTTTACCTCAAAGTACAGGGGTATTAGAGCCGTTACAAAAAAAAAAAAAAAAGACACAAAATACTTTTTTTTCCCCCA
>NW_016690186.1:0-21659 GCF_001604755.1 Lepidothrix coronata | reverse complement strand
ACATCAACAAAATGGAATAACTGGTATGGTTAAAAAACTTCTAAAAAAAGGGATGAGTGTTGAGAGTTTGCTTGGGATGACTTTCTACTGAACATTTTAAATGTGTAAATTGGCAGTGAATATGAAAACAATACAATGAGACTGGTTTAAAAAAAAAAAAAAACAAACCAAAAACCAAAGTAAACACAGCTGAGAATAAACACTTTCAAAACATTTTAGAAAAGTTAATTTAAATTTCTTACTGGCTTCATGAGATTGGTACTGTACAAAAGCAGAGAATTTATAATGTCTTATAGTAGGCACTAAGTTAAAAATGGTCACCTAAGGCATTTCTACAAATAGACAGTAACAAGCCAGCTTTGTACATCCTATTGGAAAGCTTGATGAAATCGTGGTAGGGTGGTGGTTGTGCTTAGACTGCTTGTGAAAGCTGCTGACAATGAGTGCAGAGACCCAAGACCTATACTATTGCTAGGATCTTGTGGATCCTGGGTTTGTGGTGGAAGTTGAGTCATAGAAGAATGTGCCTCTTCTTGCGTATAACTCATTCCGAGGTTTCCCACTGAAACAGAAGGAGTATAGGGAGGGCCATTTACAGGTATGAAGTTGAACAGCTGAGAAAAGTCCAATGATGGGGCGTTTAGAGGTTCACTAATAGGAACAGAGCCCTTGGAAAGGGAAACTTCCCCAGACCCATCATCTAGTGGCCCTACTTGTGGATCCAGCCCTAGTTTTGATGAAGATGCTTGAGAATCCTGGGATGAAGAAGGCATACCACTTTGCAACTCCATTAAGTAACTTTCAATTTCCCCTTTCAATGGCTGTTCTTTTTCAGGCATAGAAATTGCGTATGAGGTAGTACCGAGCGGATATTTCAATGATAGCTGGTGAGAAGGGTGGACAGACTCCATGTCTATTGGACAAGGCATTCCCAATGGTAACGATGTGGCAACCATTTGGTGTGCAGATGCAGAACTCTGCATGGACTGAATCTGAGTGTTGTAGAGATTTAATTGCAAAGTGTTTGTAAATGGCTTTGATGTCAGTTCACTGGAAGGTAAAGACATCACTGGAAGCAGCTCATCCTTAATAGGCACAGAAACATTGCAGGTAAAGGGATCTAGAAGGTCCATTGGCTCTGTTTTGACCTTCAGAAGTTCTTGGTTGTGACTTTTCTTCATGTGGCGTGTGAGGTGATCCTTCCGCCCAAATCTCTGTGCACAGTATTGACAGAGGAAGTCCTTTCTTCCAGTGTGCACTACCATGTGTCTGCGGACATCCTTTCGGGTGTAGAACCGACGATCACAGTGTTCACACTGGTGTTTTTTCTCCTTCACTCCACCCGATGACTTGCCTGCATGAGTTTTTAGGTGCTCCAGCAGCACTCCTGTGCTTTCAAAAGTCTGCAAACATACCTTACAGGTGAGGTCACCACTTGTTGCAGCATGCAAAGCCAGGTGACGTTTGAACCCAAGCTTGGTATTGTAGTTCTTTCCACATTCTTCACACTTAAAGGCCTCTTTGTTGGGATTGTGTGTATGTAGGTGATTCTTTAGGTGATCTTTTCGGTGAAACATTTTCTCACAATAATTACACTTGTGGGTTTTCTCAGGAGAATGAGTAGCCATATGCCTTTAAACACAGATATATTCTGTAAGTAATTATTTTGATCAAAAAACACGTGCTCATTTTTTAATGGCAGCTAAATACTACACTAAGGACTGCTTTGCAACAGAACCTTTTAACTGAAAGCATGACACTACAAAGACATTTTGACAAATTTAAATATAGCAAAACGCGAGCCATTTCTCTTAAATTGACACTTTAGTTTTGGTGGGTTTTAGCTACTTGTAACAGGGGTATATGGGCAAGTATGAAAGTACTCGTGTAAAAGTCCATAGCCAAAGAACTTTCAGTCCATACTCTTTTTCTTGTGACAATTCCTTACACAAAGGAAAATTCTACGCTCATTAAAAACAAAACAAAACAAAACAAAAACAAACAGAAAACAAAAGCAGAAAACAAATTAAGAAACAAAATCAAAGACATTAGCTTGCAAACTTAGGTAATTTAGAATTCTAGAAACAATCCAATGGCTACTTTAATTAACACATCCTCTCTGCAATCAGCTGAAGGCGTACAGAAATATATACTTTTACACGGCTTAACACGGCCAACATAAAATAGATAATATAATCTGAAAGATAAATAGAGTTTAATACCTTAGTAATTTGTACTTAGAAACAAAGGCCTTGGTGCAGTCTTGTTGTGTGCACTTGTAGGGCCTCTCTCCTGTGTGAGAGTATGAGTGAACCTTTAATTTCTCAACACTGTTAAAGGCCTTGTCACACAGTTGGCAAGGAAAGTTTTTTCTTGGTTTGGTTTCACCACGCTTACGTTTCCCTGAAGGGACTTTCTGGGTATCTCTTACTTCTGACAAATCACCAGGAATGACAGTGGCCATCGCAGCCTAAACCAGGCCTTCTTGTTGGACACTTGGGAATTGCCCAACTCCACTAAATGATTTAGCTTTAGATGGCTTCTCAAGTTTCATGTGGTCGTAAAAGAAAGCAAAAGGGGACTGGAAAAAAAAAATAAGAAACAACTAGTTTGTAACTAAACTTAGATTTTGAAGTTTACTTGCTATGTGATGCTTCTGAATAAAACTTAAAAATAAAATTAGGTTCAGCTGGTCTAATGTAATACCTGCAGGTTTCTTTATACTATTTGCTGCAACTCTTAAAACGCATTGCTCAGGATGAACAGATCCACATATGCCCTGAAATCACACCTCACCTTTCCCTCAAACACTGATGGAGAACAGCAAAGTTTCTGTCAGATTAAGGGAGGCATGAGGCAAAGAACCTACCTACCCAGGCACCTTTTGGCAGCTTCGGATTTCAAAGGAATAACAGCCGCGCCTGTGGTGTTTACACAGACATCCGCACGCAGGCACACACCCATGCACGCAGCTATCAAAGTGAAAATCTGTAAGCCTCAAAATATTTGAAAACCTGCACAAAACACAGCAGTACCCATGCTGACAGTATGGGGGACCAAGCTTGTGTTCTCCCTCAGGCATACCTCCCCCCTATGATCACTGACATCTATGCACCCACTCTAGCAAAATGCACGCATTGCCAATGATGGCTAATGCCAGGTGAAATTCTCCTGTTAACTTGCCCTCTGCAAACAGACTTGATGTATTGACAACAGAAATCCCATGGGTTAGAGATAGATTATCAGCCAGCACTGGAGACCCCCACCCTCCTCATGCTATCCTGCGAGACATGAGGGCTCTAAGTGTTCTGACTCAGGCCAGCTCAGGATGGAAGCTCCTAGTCCTGCCCCTGTGGCATGGCAAACTGTGAACTAAATCAGAGGTTTTCAGTGTCAGGAGGTGTATGACGTGACCTTCGTGTCTGACTTGTGGGTAAACAGCTTTAAATTCATCATCTGGTATCATATAGTGGCAACTGGGCACCTGCCATCACAGGGCACTCAACAGCCCTCCTTTGTCAGCGGTGGCTGACAGCTTTTCCCCATCATCGGAGCACAACTGCTACTACAGATACCAAACCCCAGTGCTACCAGTTGTGGTAAGGGTGGAGCGCGAGGTCTGCAGCAGCAGGGGCAAGGAGGACAGCAGGAGGACAGCACTCAACGCAAGCGTTTGGCAGGGTTGGAAAGCCCCAAAATTTGGCCTCTCTCCCTCAAAAGTGCCACCACCCACCCCCTGGCCCCGGTGTCAGGGCTGACAGCTGCTGTCCACTCTGGTCTCTGCCGGGGCAGCTGCACGAGAAGTGGCCGGGCTGGGTGGCACCAGGGCCAGGCCGCAGCCGGGCCAGGGCTCGGCAGCCAGGCACCGCCACAGCCCCCAGCAGCAGGGCTGGGGAAGCCGCAGCTGCTGGGACAGGTGGAGCTGGGCAGCTGGGAGCTGGGCAGGCACCATCAGGCTGCAGCTGCTCCAGCCCAGCGCCACCTCCCTGAAAAACAAACCGGGCTCTTCCCTGCTGGCAGCAAGGGAGGATGGATAGCTGGGAGGGAGCCTGGGCCTGGCTTAGCTGTCCTCTCCATTGCTGAGGCTCAGCAGAGATGGAGGGAGTCAATTGCCCAAGAGGGGAGTGGAGAGCAGCGCCCAGTTGCACAGGACAAAACTACAGAGTCGTTGCAAAAGCCCCAGCGTGGTCCTGGAAGAAAGCGAGAAGGAAGGAGAGCCTGTGTTTTCCTCAATGCATGCCAGGACAGGAAGGCTGAGGGAGCAGGGAGAGGGAGAAGGGGATGTGCCTCTTTAATGTCTGCATTTTATGAAATCTTCAGACTGAGATCTCCACTGGAAATGTGTATACAGACTATGTCTTTATCTATGCCTTTTCCTCCCACCTCCCTGTAACTTTTCCCTTGTCTTTAGAAGGAGAGAAGTACCGGCACACCAAGATGAAAATCTGCTTCCTTTCAACCCTGAAGTCCTTGAATGACAGGTTAAACTATGCTACCTTGTTTAAGCAAGTAGTTTTGTAAAACCACCTTTAATCCCTCAAATTTTATAAGGAAACACTAACCTCTTTAAAGATACCCAGTGACAGAAAAGGTGTTTCTTTATGGACTCTTATGATTTCAGACTTGTCTTGGACTCATTCCCACTCATGGGACGAAGTCTGGAGACATCAGTTCCATGAGTGGGAACATGCACAGGTCTTCAAAGTATCAGCTTAATTTTATTTTCTGTCTCATAATCAACTATCTAGTTCATAACTGAAAAAGTGAAACATTGTTTGGAGACTTGGCAGCAATAATTTTCTTCAATAAAAGTAAATGAAGATCAGTTGCAAAATACTTCAATAAAGCCACCAATGAAATCAAAAGGAGGGTCTGATTCACATCAAAGTTGTGATATATTTGTGGACTGAAAGATACTTTTTTTTTCAATATAAGCTTTAATTAGAATCTGGTAATAAAATTAATTTTGCTTTTCTGTTAACAAACACACTGGTCTTTAACACACATTGGCCTGAATGTAGAATGAAATTTTGTTTTAGCCTAATCTCTCCTGACCTATGAAATTCAGGAGGGAGAAAAAAATTCAACTCGATCTCCACTCACACAGGCTTTTTTTATACCATGCAGGCACCTGTATGAGACCCACCACACAGAGCCAGCACAGCAGCCATGCCCTCACTGCATAGCTAGGGCACTTATAGCCTCAAGAGGGTTAAGAAGGCACTCTGGCTTCTTTTGCCTCCCTGCCAAATCCACACGGAGCCTGAGATAGGGCAGTCAGCACTTGCATCAAAGGGCAAGGCAACTGCCTCCACAGGCTGCTGCAGGGGAGCATGGCTACTTTGACCATGCCGGGTCCAGAACTCAGCAGCAAGTGGACTCTGTGCCCAGCCAGTGACAAGGGAAGCAGGCACAGCAGGCAAGATACAGGCAGGGAGGATGAGCTGCTGCAGGGAGGGACAGTGGTCAGAACCAGGATGGGGCTGTGGGGCTAGGGAGGCACAGGGAATCCTGCACAGGGGTTGGAAATATCTAAGGACATGTGGATAGGGGTGAGCTGGTAATGCTGAGGGCTGGTAAGGAGGAACTTAACGTGCATCAAGCTGGGGAGATGCAGGATACTAGGCCACGCAGAAGGGTGATCTGCAGGGTCTGTTGAGAGGTCAAAAGCAGTGTTTGTTGTGGAACAGCATATTAAGCTTAACTGTTAAAATTAACAACTGACAACTTCTCACTTCTTTTCTTAATGCAAAGATCACACCTCAGGCTGGAGGCCATTCTATATTCAGGCCAATATAACATTTTGTTTTCTTCTCCAAAACTTCAGGTAATCTAGCTGCTGTACCAGAAGTAAGTCAGAACATTCACAGGGATGAAGAATTTGGGTTTTGTTCCTCTATGATCAAAACTAATTAAGCTGACTTTGAACTGTGTATAAGTGTCCTTAAAAATGCATCATTAGAACAAATATAGTGTGGATCCAATCTTTGACAACGACAGCGTTTTATTAAAAACCACGTACGCACTATTATCTCAGTACCATTTCTCAACAGTTGAAGCAATTAAAAACTTTAGTATTGATCTCTGAATAGCAAATAACCATTTTTTTTTGGTGTGGATATACAGACTGAGCAATGGAGATAAAACTTTAAAAAACACTGATCCTCAAATATTAAATTTTTCAAAGACCAGCTGAAAGAATTTTATGAGTAATATTGCCTGTTTGTGCCTCAACACATCACTTAAAATCCCCATTCTTACTGGTGCTTTCACAACTGCAGGATGAATGATTATATGCAGTATCAAATAACAAACACATTACACAAAAGCTCATATATAATACTATTTTTAAATAAGCATATACTTAAAGCAGATTAAAGCAGCCTCTGTTCAATGCACACCTGATGTTTGCCCACTAAAGTCCTCAGATTTTGCTCTTAACCAGTTCCGCTGACTCTTCTTGGAGGAAACCAGAATCCAGTACTTCCCATTTTTACTGGTCTGAAAAACAAAAGGAAGAACGGACTAGACTCCAGCGAAACCAGTATGTTCATAAAGGCTGGGATGTGACAAGACCAGGAATTGGAAAGAATCGGAAAGGAAAAGTTAAAAGGGATAGATCCAACCCATGCACAGAACATTATATACTGTTAATTATAAACTGTAGGAATCATTCTCGCATTATCAGTAGCAATTATGCACTTCAATTTGCAGTATACTTACATAATTTCAACTAACGCTATGCTGGACAGTGACACATAAAGAGATAAAATTAGACAAAAGCAAAGGAGTTGTTGTCATGAAGTTAAAACAAAACAAAAATAATCCACAGACCACAAATAATTTAGAAGTAAGAGCAAAAACCATAAAATGCTGGGCCCAGACTTGAGTTTCTTACTCAGAAAGGACTGAGTAAGAGAAGATTCTGGATTAGGCCCAACTTTACTAGAACCTAATGCCTTCATTCTGCTTAATTATACAGGAAATAGCAGCTTAAAATGTGACCTGCAAAGGAAAATAAAATTAATTTAAAAAATAATAATAAAACCTCTTAATGATGTACATGCTACAGGTAAATCCCAATAGAGGGCAAGTCTAGGTATGCCTGAGCAAACCAAGAGGGCTTTTCTGGAATTTCCCTTACATCTCCCTTTTTCCCTGCCACCATAATTTTGTAAATTTGCAGCAGGTCTTCCTTTTCTTCCTAGAAGGCCTCCTGAATGACACAGGTATACACGTTCAGTGCCTCATTGTAATGGGGAGGTTTATCCTGTCCAGCTCTTCCAGATATATAAGGGCGAAGCCCTATACAGTGCACATACCCCACGTGGCATAGCAGGCTGAAGTTATTTGGCAGGAGCCCCAGAGTAATGTAACAATTCCCCACAGACAAGCCTTTTTCCCTTCTTGCTTCCCATTCATTCCAGAAAGCATTCTTCCTTTTGATACCAAGTTCAGCTTCGCACAGCCCCAGCCTCCTCTGTTGGTAAGAATGAACATGAGCAAACAGGCGTCCTTGAACACCTATTAATGTCAAAAGGGCTTCAGAGCAGCTGACTGAAGCTCTCTGAGAGCCAAGGAGCATTTATCCAGGGCTTTGTACACACAGGTAAGAGGCAGAAACAGCTCCAGGACCCAAAGAAAAAGTGGAAGTTCTGTTTTCAACTAATAAGCACAACCCTCACCTCCTCTTTTGGGAGTCCCCAAATCACCTTGTTTAAGGGAGAAAATGCTGACCCCCTCTCTCAGCAAGACCCTTATAAATCAGTTCCCCTGCAGTGCCTATCTCAACATCTTCCACTATCGCAGCAGAAAGGAAGAGCTTCATTCCCCAGATGTTTCTGCTAATGTAGTTCACAATAAGGAGACAATATTTAAGACAGCCACATAAATGTAATGCACTAAGTTCTCATGAAGAACATAATACAAATACGCTATTTGTATTTACAGATTATTTCCTATTCAGGGAAAAAAACACAACAAAAAACCCGAAGAAATCCTATCTAAAATATTATAAAGCCCTCTCAACAGCATTTAACATTTTCTCTTAAATGCTTATAGTCCTCAATGTTCACCATACATCTAAAGTTACTCTAGCAAAAAGCACAGGCTCTCAGAAACAGGCCACTAGAGGCATGGAAAGACTACTGAATCAGGGGAAACCAAAGCAATTGGAACAAATAAATAAGCAAGATAAACACCAGATGTAGCAAAAATGCTGAAGAGAATGAAGGAGGACAGTCAGGTGCTCTTATTTATTACCTTACAAATACAGCAAAATCACAATGCAGAGGATCCAGATGAGAGCACTGCTATACCTACATTACCTGGGATCTCAACTTCTACAAGACCATTAGTAGGTAAAGAGCTTAACAACATACACATAAAAGGGGATAAATTTGTATGAATAATGAAAACATTTACTACATTTGACAGGATTAAGTGAAAAGATAAAATAACATAATTCCTATGCTTTGCAGCAATAAATATGCTATTGGAGAAAAGATCTTTCCTTAAGCACGGAATACAAAAGCTGTCCATGATAATGCCCATTTTTAGACCATCTTTCTCAGAAGCTTTTGGTGTTAGAAAATCTCTGAGGCAAAATACTGGACAAAGATGTACGATTCTCCTTGTAACTGCTTAGAGTCATATTGTTCTAAGCTTCTTCCAGTATCTGTGAGGCACTAATTTTGCTAACTTTCCAAACACCCAGATAATTCCAGGTTAGACAATATTTGAATTTCTACCATATAAGGAGTGAAAACAAAAAGCCCCAAAACCCTAATAAAGAAGATAGATCATATAAAATATAAATATAAAATAATTTATTCTTTTTAATAATAAAAAGTAACCTTTTTTTCAAAATTCACAGGTGGTATTTAAGAACCTGAGAAAATAGCTGCACTTGAAAATATTTTAAAACATTTGATATCTCAGCTAAAAGGATAATGAAGACATTACACAAATATAATCAATAAGCCTCCTCCTAACTTGCATATCATACATAAGAGTGTTCAAGCACAGCAAAGGAAAGCAAGTTTCATGGTTATTTTCTTTCAAAATAAAAGAGCAATAATGAGAACACAGTACTGAGAATGCAGTACCTGTCATTTTGCCTTTTATATAAAACAGCAAATCTAGTTTCAATTCCTGAAATCGATCAGTTTTAAACCAGAGGAAGGATCCTAGAAACATTAGAGTCATAATAATGGTAGAACTCAATAAGGATTTAATAGTATTACAGAGTCATCCCAGGGTTTAAAAATTTCTTTAGGAAACAAAAAGAAAAGCAGTTACTTACCCTATGAAAACTGTGATTCTTTAAGAAGTGCTGTCCGCACAGATCCCAGGTGAGCACGTACTCACATGGACAGGATCAAGTCCTCTGAAGACATTATGTCCATCCAGGCAGTGGTGTAAGGCTAAGGACTCCCCAGCAGTGCCACACACACCATCGCACCCCCCAACGCCCTCTGCAGCAGTGGCAGCTCCCACTCTGCTCTTCACTCACACCATGGGGCAAAAGCCAATCACAGACACCACTGCCATCACTGTGCTGCCTCAGGAAGTGGCAACCTCCCTCTTCTGTGGCTGCTGTAGTCCTGTGCTCCCATCTCAGGGGGTCAGGTGCTGATGGGAATTGAGCTGGCAAGGTTTGTTGTGGCTGATGAAAGGTCACAGGAGAGAAACATGTGGGCAAAAGTTGATATCCTAGTTGGAAGTGCGGTGAGAGGTTTGGAAAGCTGAAACACAGACTGGCATTCTGGTTTAGGAAGAAGGATGAACAAATGCAGCCCAAGGCAGCAAGGAGTTGCTGCTGTTCAGGGTAGTAATGGAGCAAACAAAGCTCAGGATGCTCCAGTCTAACCTCGCTCAGGTTTGCCAACAGTAAAGAGTCATTTCAGAGTGAAGGACAAGTGAGGCACTTGTGGTGCCTCTATTGCAAATGTACCTGGAAGAGCCACCATTACTGTAGCGTAAGTAATTTTCCTCTTTTCTGTATCAGGTGACTAATAGTCTAAAGAGTACTGACTAGCAGTCACCTGACCATAAAAAGTACTGACAGACGACACCTGCTCTGTCTGAGCAGTCGGGGATAGCTGGGGGAGCTGAGTTGGTGAAAGAGTCAGCAAGAGACAGCTGATTTAGCCACTTACTGTGGCTCAGAAAAGCCAAAGTGACAGACAGCACCTCCATTTACAGAGTGGCAGACTCTGGAACACGTTGCCCAGAGAAGTCAGATGCCCCATCCCTGGGAGTGTTCAAGACCAGGTTGGATGGGGCTTTGAGCAACTAGTGGTCTAGTGGAAGGTGTCCCTGCCTGTGGCATGAAAATTGGAATTAGACGATCTTCAACGTCCCTTCCAACCCAAACCAATCTATGATTCCAACTACAAATCTCATCATGTCTGCCCCCTCAGTCAGGGCTGTTAAAATGGCACAAATGTCTCCAGAGCTCCTGAAGATGAAGGAATCTAACCTGCTCAGGAAACTGAAGAAGGAACATCATTTAGCCTCCTCTGGCTTTCCTTGTGCTGTGGACTTACACACAAGACTCTCACTAGGCAGTTCCACTCGTGGAGATGCAGATTTAATCCTCCTTCCTTCAGACACCTCAGCTGATAAAGCTGTTGAAAGGGGTTGAGGGCATAAGTGGCAAAGTGCCTGCACTGCTCCAGGACAGCATGCTGGGACCTGCAGCCCTGCAAGGCTCAGACGCCCTCCCTGGATCAACAAGGATCAACGTGCCTATTGCACACTTGTACAGACCTCAGAGAGAGAGCAGAAGGTCTGACTGGCTTTGTAGAAAAATACTAGACTTTTTGCAGCAGAAGCTTCACCTCAGAGTAGCTGCAGTTAGCAGAAGATCTAGTTGCCAATCCGTGAGTTTCAGAGGTCCCTCTTACAGAGAATTAACTTTCAGTAAGGGAAGATCTCAAATGGAGAAGCTGATCCTACCAATGGAAACAGTCAAACAGGTAAGAAAAATTTACACTTAATTGGCAGAGATGTTGAAGCATTGATAACTTCAGGGGTGCCTTTCTCCATGTAGAATTTAAATCAGTCTTCTGGCTGATGCAGGGGTCTACATCACTGTTTTTGCATGGCAGGCCATTTGAACAGCATGTCACTCTTTAAAGGAGGCAGCCAGGGAAACCTGCTCACCTTTGTCCATGTTTAGAAGAAGAATCCTATCTTTGGTAGGAAGGTGCTGATCCTCCCCTACTTGTTCTTGTCTGGATGGGCCTGGAGAGGGAAGGGGGCAACAAAAGGAGGTGTCCCTCTGTGGCCTGAGTTCTCCTACATCTGTAAGCTCAAGCTGAGACATTGATGCTAGAGGACAGGAAGGAAGAAGAGTGGGCATTGCTGGGGTGAGGAAACCAGAAGGTGGGTTTGATCACAAAGTCTCCCTAGGCCAGGACGGGCTCACACCTACACTTTCACAAAGTGAAATTTAATTTTCCACCTGTTTTATTGTGTAATTTGGAAGAGATCTGAACAGCAAGCACCATGTACCGACGTGTTTCTACCCTAATCAATGAAGATGCCTGGCATTACTGTCTATAAACACGGCACTGCCAAATGGCAGGAGGGACAGATCTTACCCCCAGAGCCCCCTGCCCCTTTTGTATGGCAGGCAGGGAGGGGGAGAGAGCTGGCAGGTACTCTACCTGACAGCAGCTGGGAATCAGCCAGGGGTTTACAGCTCCTCTCAGAAGCTGACAGAGAGATGTGAAAAGACAAAGGGGTCCAACACTGAGGCCCCAGGGGGATAAGATGTTACGGAGAGGTGGGTGATGCCACTTGGCCTTCTGCATTTTGAGACAACAGTTATTGTAAATAACCACTCAAAGATGTAGGCAGTGGCCCTACTGTACAGCAGTGTTTCATGTAAGAACAGATAGGTAGCTGTTTGGTTTTTTAAATACATACAAGGTTGTATTTATCTTATCTTGAACTTCACAACTTCTTATAGCAGGCAGCTGAATTCAGAGAAATTCTGTTCCATGAATTCAAGCTCTAGCCTACAGCATAGAGGGGTGGCTGAGGAAGCGTGGTAGGACAGCAGTGAGAGCATGCACAGGCTGCAGAAAGACACAACCAAATCCAAGCATGCATCAGGAGAACTGCCTGTGAAAGGTGCTGCAGGAAAATGAAATGATGTGGGCAAAACAGTGAAAATATCTCTCCAGTGATCTTAGGTATAAACATAAGAATGACTTAGAGATAATAACACATAAGACTTCACCCCTCAGGGAAACAGCCTAACATCTAGAAAACAATGAAATCACATAAGCACTGAAACTAAAACCAGGCAATCTTTGTACTCTACACATCACTAATAACTACTGTGTGCAGAGCGATGATTATGCTGCAAAGAATATTATATAGAAGGTAGAAAAATACAAGATCCATCAATACAAAATTTTAATTAAGTCTTTGTTGTTTGTTTTTTTTTAAAACATCCACAAAACAGAGAAACCTACTGAAATTGCATAATGTTGAGCAGGAAAAAAATCACAATCCTTTCAAATTAGTCTGAAAATTGGGTAGCAATGGAAACAAATGCATAAAATCATTAAACCCATTTCTTTTCTTGTGAGCAGTATATACACAGATTCCACTAGGAAACGTCTGTTAAATATACATATCTTTTATTAATTAATAAAGTAAGCACTTGGAGGAAAAAATACACTAGGTTCCTGTGAGACAGCAACTATCATACAAAAACAGGTTTTTCTATAGATTTGACTATTAAGTTCAACATGTTTTTTTTCATGATCATAAGACCATGCAATTCTTGAAATCTGTACTACAGTCATGAAATTTGGACAACCAGCTTTTTAATTTTAGAAAGTAACTAATTCTTATAATAGAATCTTACATTAGAAAGAGCATTACATAACTTTTTCTTCATAATATAGAAGAAAAATTCTATCATGCCTGCCTTTTTTTTTTCCTGTTAATTTTCTGGAAAAGTAGAATGTGAACTTACCAGTGTTTATTTTAGCATGACCTAATAGTCTGTAATTTAAAGGAAAAAAAATCACAATACCATCTAGCATCTCTTTGTGGGCTTTCTATGTTTCAGATTACTTAGGTCCACTTTAAATCTTGAGAGCTCAGTTTTGGTTACTAAATGTTCCAAAGGATTCCTGGTTAAATACTAAATTGAAGGAAACAAGAGCTGTCTAGAGTTAACCCATCTGATGATTGTGGTTTTATGGGCTTTTTAAGAATCTCTATGGTACTGCACTGATGTTTTTCTAAAAGCTTTGGAGAGGCTGTGATAAAATAACATTATTATTGTAAATACTGTTAGAATTTTTTAAAACCTGCAAAAGTGTTCTCATGTGCTTTGGAATGACATCACGATCCCCACCCCTTCTCAAGAATAATCTGCATCCATTTTTAAAGTGATGATGCTTCCGTGAAAACAAACTTTGGTTACTATTTAATCTGCATATAGGACCATGTCATTTTTATAGGAAAGCCTAGTCAAAGGCAAATCCTATAGATGTACATGTAAGCACAAACACACAACCTCAAGGTGTATATGAGATTATACACCAATATGATCAGGAATTAATTGATGTTTGTAAGTAACAATATTGTCCTTTGTCACAAGACACCTTAAGTGAGACTGGACGTGCAGGCTACATTAGCGGTACATCTCGGCCAGTATTCCATCTTCAGTAATAGCCAAAAGTTCAGAAGAGGTCACAGATGTGTGACAATTCTCACTGACACTCTTCTGACCACCAACTACTTTGATGTCAGGAACTTCCTGAACCATATGTTATTTCTGTTAGTTTAGCAACTTTCAGCACATCACCCTTCCAAGCAATAGTCCATGCTTCCCCTGGAAACCGTATCAGTTTATAATATCTACTGCATATATTTGACAAGTTATCCCACAGGTCTCTCCACTACTGATGTCATGGAGAACCTCTTCTTTTTGAAGGCTCTGAATCTGCCTTTCCTCCTGTGTATGCTTTTGTTTTGAAAGGAAGTTGTCTTCATCTTCCTTCTCTGCAGATCTCCACGATATTGCTCTCAAGTCATTCTTATCCTAGACCAAAGTCCTAGTTTACAGAAATGTTCTTAAATGGAAGCCACTCCATCTAGCTCATCATCCTTGCCAACCTTCTCTAAGCCTCTTCTAGTTTTAATAAACCTTTGAAAGCTCCAGAAGTACACACAGCACTCAGAAGGCAACTGGACCATACACTCTCATAATGACATTCTCAAATTTATTCTGAATTTCTTTACTCTGACATTTGAGTTGTGTTTTGGTGACCAATGAGCTCATGATCTCATAGGATCCCCAATCACAATCCCCAAATCTTACTCCTCAATGGTAATACCCAGCTCAAACTCATAACCTAATATATAATTGGGATTGTTCTGCCTAGTTATCCTTCTCAGTTATCCTCATTTACCTACATTGAATTTTATCACCCATTTTGTTACACAAACATCCTCAGCACTTTAACATCCTTCCATCGTTCTCCACAATGAACCTGAACACTTTAGCATGTACCATTTAAACAACATAATTAGGTTGCAGAGCACACAGAGGATATGAAGTTCCAAGTTTTGCTTTTTGAGACAGTCACCTAACTCAAATTGTAATTCAAGATGTTTTTAACAGTTTCAGCTATCAGTCAGGTAAATGGTTCTGGTGCTCTAGTCCCGCTAGCTAACACAAGCTCAAATAAGAGGGGCAAGGCAGTGGCTGAAAAAAAAACACAATACCACACAGAAGCTGCAAGGACCGTACTAGGACAAGGCCTTTCATGGGAGATAACTTTCTTCATGACGTTACACTAGATGGTTGGGAACAAAAAGACAACTCGTGAAGGACAGAAATAAAGTGACTGAGAGACAGTCACTGGGGAGGGTAGTCTCCCCAGTACATACACTGCATCCTGGCTGTAGGTGGTAGCTATGCAGTAGTCCAAACCCTGCAGCAGAAGTCCAGCCCTGCCCTGAGTCCCACTGCCTGAACAGCATTGCCTGGGTGCAATAGCTGCGACAGGGTTTAGCAGTGCTTTTTTCATAACCTCTGATTTTCATATTATTTATTGGAGCTATTAAAATTAAAATGCTGATTCTGGTTGCCCTGTTTCCTCTTCACCTTATCCCAGCCCTCAGAAAAAGGCAAGAAGTAAGAAAGAGTGGCCAATTTCCAAGCAGCCCCTAACTTCCACTACAGCCTAGAGTCAAGGAACTGCTGTTCTATGTGAAAAGAAAATACTTCATAGATTATTGTAGATTTATAGTGAATAGAAAGAGCCACATTTAGCCATGACTGCTTTTGCTACTGCTACAGCTGTGATGCTGGATGATTGTATCAATGACCTGATGAGCTAAAACACAAAAGCCTTAGGGAGGGATAACTGAAGATGCAGAATATTTAGGATAACAACAAAGCAAATCCCTCTTCAAAGCTATAATCAATGAGACTTTCTGAAGCTGCACAGCAGAGACAAGGAATGTATTTCTGACTCTTGTTCATGCACCAGCTTTGTCTACACAGTGGTATAAATATACACCTAAAAGTCACTAGAGTGACTTCACAGAGTCCCTCACGCCATTTTGCTATGAGAACATCCTTGTGAATGAGGTAAGTGCGTAGCTCTGCATTTGTTCCCATCTCCCATTCAGTATGTTGAACATTCTGCTCCAGAGCACTGTGATGTGCTACGCATGTCATTTTGGGATGCACATTTGAATCTGTAAGAATTCTGATATTGATGCCAGATTAGAGAACAGCTAAAAGCAGTCATGCATAACTTATGCATAACTACATGACTGAACACAGCAGAGGGAGATAAGTCAGACAGTTAGTATCCAGAATAGTCATCTGGATTACAATATTTGGATTCAGGTGACCAGCAGCAACTACTGGATCAGTTTTAGGCAGCAAAGCCAGAACCTGCTAGAAGTCCACGCAGATTCTGCCCTGGAGCTGCACCAATGTAAAACCATTTTGGGCACTCCTGTCAGCCTGATGAAATGTCATAACTGTGGTCACCAAACAACTCTAGTATTAAATCACAAGGTAATCACCTCATTACTGGCAGGGCAACACATCCAGGAAGGTTGATAGTAGCACACGGGGGTTTCTGAATGTCATGTCAAGTCACAGCAATAGGGTTCCCTGTTCCCACAGGTTATGAAACACATACCTGTTGCACTACTCTATCCCAGCTCCATCTCCCAAATGTACAGGCTTAAGACTTTGTCAACACACTGTCATATTTCTACACATCTTGCTGGACACAGTTTACCACATTAAGCATTCACCAATACTAATAATGCATGATCTACGACAAAAGACCCATGTCCTGAAAAGTAATTTTTATTCTCCACAGACACCAGGACACTTATGAGCCCTCCTCTTTTTTTTAAAGCAACTTAGTAGACTCTGCTTCCCTGATTTTCAATCCTACATTAGGTAATGGGAGAAAAACACATGCAAGATGTTGCCTTAAACAGCTGCAGACTGCCAGTGCGACAGGCTTCCAGAAAGGTGGAAGGAAGATGGTGACAAAAAAGATGGAACAAAAATAGTCTTATGATGTATGGTATGCATCAACGTTTCATGCACGTTATGGGAAGAAATCCTGGAGGGCAGATGGAAACATGAAACGGAAACGCTTTTGTGAATCCTGTAGAATGTGTTCCTCTAAAAGTGCTCTCCAACAAGACGCTTGAGCTCCTTTCACGCTGTGGGAAAGTAGCTGGAGGCTAGCAAAAAATTTGCAATCAAAAAGATATGTTTAGTTTAATTTTATTTTTAAAAAGTTGTGAGGAGATGAGTTTTACAATAGTCATGTGTTCCATTTATTTTTCAGACGGGTGTTTAGTAAAATTGATTTATTTACTGATTTAGCTGACAGTGAATTTTTTCAATGAAAAATAATGACCTTAAAAACAAAGCAGGTCATGCACAGAGTGCTCCTCTAGATGATGTACACAAGAATCAGAAGAGTCAGGAAGCACTTCAGTTCAACTGACATAGTGGTCTCAATATGGAACATCTTCTATGTTTTGCAGGGTGTTGGAGACAAAATGCTTGAACCGTGTTTTGTTACAACTGTTTATGTTTAGCACCTTTGTATTGCCTGTTTCTTGTCCCCTTCCAGAAATGCATAATCCATCACAATCTTCTGGGTATTCTCCAGGAAACCCTCCTTTCACCACTCTGCCTTTGCTGAGCTGACAATTTCAAGGTTCAGATCCACCTTTCATTTATCTTCAGAAATCTGATGGCTATCTTTTAGCTACTAATTCCCCTCTTCATATGGGCTGCAGCTTTTTTATGTGCTAAGAGAAATCAGAAAAAAAATAAAGATGTTACTAGTCAACCCACTCATTACAAACTCTATTTTAATACTGCTAACTAGTTTCTTCCCTCATGACCACATTCAGATTCTTTTCTCCCAACTTTTCTTTTCACCGTGTGCCCTTCAAAACTGCAGGATGCCTTCCAAATTACTTCCACATATTACATATGCTGTTGTAGGTTTTTCTGGGACACACATAATGGGGTAAGTTGGTTGCTATTGTTTCAAAAATTGAAATGTCAGACACTGTTGGATAGGCATTTGAGTATGAAGGGTTCTGCTTTTAGTTTTTTGTTTTGGTTTGGTTTGGTTTTTTAAGAAAAAACTAGTAGGCATTACATATTTAATTGCATACACACGCAACTAGCTGTCCTTATCCTAGAGGATATTACTCCCTAGAAAATTCCTGGGAGACTTAAGGATCTCATTTATAAAGACAACAGGCAAACTTGTGATAATGCACTGCAAGGTTACCTATTGACAAGCTCATCCAGCAGTGCTAGCAGAGCATTTCTTTAAAGGGAAAAGAAACCCCAACAACCCAACACCTCCTTTACCTGCACTTTTTGCATCAAACCTCCCTCCCACACACTTTTTCATGCTTTTTATGGCTTCTAAAAATTACACAAAGCTAAGAAAATTCTGTACACATTGTTAGATCTACACAAGCTCACTCTACTAAATAAAAGTTTTAGAACAGCAACACAATTCAAAATTCTTTGTGTACTTCACCCTGAGTGAAGATTGAGCACACTAATGAAACTCCATGACAGCACAGCTTTATACTTGAGACTGCATTAAGATGTATAAACACTCTGAGCATGACTAAGGTCTGGAGCAGGGGGGCAGCATAACCAAAGCTGGAGAAGGCTGTGATTAGTGAGGAGGAAATGAGAGGAGATCAAATCAGCTGCGAAAGGAGGCAGAAAAGTGCAACTCATGTTTGGGACTTGGCACAGCAAAGAAATATATCATTAAAGCTTTAAAGTAAGACTGATGAGAAGATGACATTTCAGTGAGGGGAACAAGAGCAAAGAAAAAAAAATGCAAAGGCATCAAAAAGTGTGATCAAGAGCTCTTGTATTTGTAGAGTCGGGTATTGGAGAAACTGAAGGATGTCACCTGGGCAGGGGTGTAGGCAGTGGCAGGAAGAAACACAGTCCCATGTAACAACACCCACTCTCTATGTCTGTGCATGCCTCCGTACACATGGTTCCCTCCAGCCTTCAAACTATTTCCCCTTGCACCTACATGAGGAGCAGAGCTCCAGGGAGCGTGGACGTGAGCCATGCCATGGCTTCAGCTCAGCTAACACAGGCAGCTCCTTGCTGTGTCTAGCTGGGCTGGGCTGCTTCATGCCTTCCCCACAGCCCCAGGGACACCCCAAAGGCAGGGAGCGAGCAGTGTGCTCCATGGTGACATCAGGGTCACCACTCTCCTCCTGGAGATTTCCAGCCAGGGTTTCCAAATAGGGCAAGACAGGTACGGGACAGAGTTGCAAAGATCTGGACAGTGAAAACAACTGATTTGGGCAGAGAAGATAACTTGATGCTATTCCTCATGGAATGGGTCTTTTAAATTGAGGGTAGAGAGCGCAGAGAATGAGGGGAAGGAGAAGACATGGAGGTACCAGGGAGCTGACAGTGTAAAGTTTCCAAAAAGTCCTTCAGTACAGCTGGACTGATATGCAGGCAAGGTTAGCTGAGCAAAGACCAGGGATAGGGGTAGGGGATACTAACAGTAAAAGCTGATACTCTGGGTGAGAGAGTAAGAGAAATGACAGGATGGAGGGACAGTAGCTGGAGTGCAGAAGTTTGGAGGTGGCCAGCGATGCACACAGTGCATCTGTGTGGATGAGGAGCCCACAGAAAATAAATAAAACAGAAGTCTGATCTAAGTGTGAGAACAGCTAAGTTAAATGTCCAGGGAAAGTCTGCTACCTGAGCGGTAGAGCTCCACTCCAGAAAAAGTAGTTTAAACCCTCCTGTCAAGTTACTGTGTGTTATAGATTAGGAAATCAGGGGAATTTTTCTTCCCCTGCCTCACTCCAAGGAAAAAACGGGGTGGGGGGTGGGGGGTGGGGAGGGAGGTTATTAGTGTTACAAAAGATGTAGCCTGCCTAGGTTAATGGCCCATTTGGAGAGACTAATCTATAACACTGTACAACTGGGCATGCAATACTTACCAGATTAGTTTCCTCCTCCGGCCTCTGCAGGATCCTGTAGCCGTTTCTTGGGTATTGTTCACAGCTGATGAAACACAAAGCTTTGCAGCAGGCCCAGGCCCAGACAGACACTATGGCACGGGTGAGGTTATTGACCTTTTCTTGCCGGGTTTTTACCCAGTTACCTCAGGCTGTGGCATTGTGCACCATCCGAGAGAAAAAAAATACATTGCTGGTGGATTTGGTGGCAATGTCACTTGCAAAACCACAGCCCAGAGCATGTATGAAGGCACTGATCAAGAATCCTGTTGTGTCTCTTTGTCTTCTGCTACATCTTTTGTGGTCCCTTCTGCTGATTCATCCCCAAGGCCAGGTCCAGGTGTGCTTTCTCTCTTTCACTTATGTGGGGAGTGACCTGTACCTGTCTATCCCATAACAATTCATATCTGAGTAGGGTCAGTCATATATGAACTGGAGGCCACCCAGAGCCTTGGCAGACTCTTCAAAACTAATTGATTATTCCAAGCAACTTGCTTGCAACCTCCACCACAAAGAGCAGCCACTCTTGCCTACCTGTCAAAATGTGTGGAGCATCCCCTCAGGATGATCCTGGAGTAAAGAAGGACATGGGTAGTGAGCCAAGTAGGAATACAAACTCCAAATACAAACTCCAGTATATTATAAGCAATTAACCCAAAGAAACCTTAAAGTGGAAACTAACACACCACAACAAGCATTTACTAAAGTAAGTAGTCCTTCGTGATGCAACACTGAGAATTAAGTTCAGTATGGACACATGATGCTGTAAAGGATCTGAAGTGTGTTCAAAGTAACATCCTACTGTGGACTAAGCCATAGTACATTGGTTTTACTAATTATTTCCCAGTAATCATCAGCCTAGACATTCTTTCTCACTTCATCTATTTTAAAGTTCACAAAGGGACAATTCTACCTATCGTTTGCTTGAGTGAATCCTATGTTTCCATACTTCGAAAAACAAAATAGAAGTAAAGAACAAAAAGTGAAGTTAATTTTGCATGCAGTTTCTGTTTGTTAGGGAGAATCTCTTTTTCAACATACAGAAAGAATATCATGCATAATGTAAAGAAAAAAAATTCCCCACAATAGGTTATTCCTTATCCTCTACCTTTAAGAGACTACTGCAGTAGATAATACAAACTGGTTTGTAGTAACTGTTTTCAAGTAGATCATCTCTAAGCCACTAAGATACCAAAAGAATGGGTCAGATGGGTATATATATTTCAAATCTGCTAAGTCCTGGTCCCATCTCTCTCACATACCCCTCTGCAATTTTGAGCAAAAGCAGCTCACATCTAAGGCATATCAACATACACGTTTTTATCAACTTCCAGACTTTACTTAAAAAAAGAAACAAAACTACTTAACCAAACCCAGCCTACCTCTCTGTCAAGTCTGCCCTCCTCTTGCAACCTGACCCAACCACCCCTAGTTTCTAGAGTGCAGCCCTAGCCACTCTGGTCTTGCAGAGCCTCCACTGGCCACGAGCAGTTGCAGAGCCACACTCCTGCCTCCAAGGCTTCACTGCTCTAATGGCAAAACCTGAGGAATCACTTCAGATCCTTGGTGAAAAAGCCTGTAGGTCACTGTGCACCACGAATCAAGTGTTGGAGCTTTCTGTTAGATACACAGGCTGTTCATTATTTACAAAGGCCTGGATGTTAAGAAGACACCACTACAAACAGGAGCAGTATTTATTTACAGATATCATTAGCAATTTACAAGAAAATATAATAAATGGGTCACACAGGAACAGTTGAAGCACTGGATCTTAACTTCAGTATTGCATCAAATGCTGTAAGAGAGCGACAGATCACTAACGCCAAGTTAGTAATTTTCAGTAAGTTCTCATGGAATTTTTTCCTTCTAAATAATCAAAACAATTGGTCATTGGTCCTTATAAGGAAAAATGCCATACCAAACAGAATTTCATAAAATACAGCTGTTTTAACTTTACGGTTCCTTCCATCTGCAGCACCTGAATTTTGGGGTTGCATTTTTATGATTGATTGTTTGGGTTTTTTTTTTCTTAACAAGATAACAAGATAAAACTATTGACATTATTGGCAGTAGAATTAACTTGTTCGTATGGTTTC
>NW_016690185.1:12252068-12353897 GCF_001604755.1 Lepidothrix coronata | reverse complement strand
AGGGAGAGTGTTCATATAAGATTGGCATGGCTACAAAAAAAAAAGGTATGTTATTGTAAGTTACAGTGCAGCTAAAATGAATTCCCTTTTAACACATCTTAAATCCTTTCACTTTTATGCAACTGTTTAATTTGCTACCCAACCAAAGACGTACAGACACTATCTCTTAAGTATGAAATATTTTTATAATGAAACACTCATCTTCTGGATTTCTTCATATGAAAGGAAAAAGTATATCTGATGTTGAACATATTTTTCTAGTTGGTTTCTACTCTTGATAGGGGAAAAGAATTGGCAGAAAATATATTCCCTTTTTAGTGTTTTTCAAATTGCTACGAATCCTGTCTCCTGTCTCTCCCATGGTACTGACCAGTACCAGCTTGGGTGGGCATTTGTGGGGTGACCCACTTAATGCAGAAATTTCCTCCATTTCCAGGAGCTGACTGCATAGATGAAACCTAAAAGCATTTATGAATCTTCCAAAGTTCTTTCATTGAGATTTTCTGTTTGAACTAGATGTTCTCATTAACTCTAGAAATCTCGTTTCTTTTTTTTCTTCAATCCTTCTAAACTATCTATGTTACGTTAAAGAATTTCACAACCTCCATGAAATTTTAGAGTAACTAAATTCATGGTAGAGTGCTCTTAAGTCACATTTAGCTACCTTCTCATGCTGGAAGGATGTCTTACATCTTTGATGCTTGCACTGCTAGTGGCAGACACTGCTTGGCATTTCCATCTTGTTAGCCCAACTGGTTTTCCACTCTAAATGCAGACCTTGGTGTGGTTTATTCTTTACTACTTTACTCTGTCTCTGTGCTAATTTGGATTGAGCCTCAAAGTGGACTTTGTTAGGCTGGCTGTTGCAAAGGTGCTTGAACAATGCTGTGGAAGACAGCAACAGGAACTTGCCAGAATACTGTCTTGCAACTGAGCAAGTTTGAAAATTACTTTACTATTAGCATCAGTATAAGGAATTATGATATCCCTAGCTAGAGAAAATGAGAAATTGCAGGGGTTTTTTTTCCTTATCCCACCCAGCATATTTGGGGTCAGATGCAATTCCAAACAATAAAGGACAGAAGTGCTCATGTGGGTGCAACTAATGCATGTCATCTCTTCTAACTACCCCCCATGTATTTGCACAGCTTTCTCTATGATAAGAAATTATTGTCAGAGATATGCCCTTTTGTATTAGTTTGCCTTAAAGCATAAGGCTATCTCGTTAGTAAACAGACACAGGCAGGCTTTTCAAATCCCTACACTAGAGCTCAGGAGGGATTATCATATTGTGCAACGAGAATGAGTTGCGAGAGTTCACAATCTTGGGCATTTAAGGGGAAGGATAAGAGTGGTTTGCATGATGAAGGCAAAAAGCAGAGGGACATTTTGAGAGGATCACAGCCACACTGTGGAAAGGTGAAATGTTCTCTGCTGCTGAGTAACCAAAGAAAACTCTAGGGCAGTGGGAAAGAGCATGTGAACTCTTGAAAGAGGAGTGAAGGGAGCTGACTGAGATGGAGATGGGGAGGAGGGGCAGAGAGTTCCCTACTTTGAGATCAGAGATGTGCTGCGGACAGGGGACGTCCCTAGGTTAGCTGAGAAGAAACTGGGGGGATACAAGCAGGGCAATGGGCAGCACATCCTTCCCCTTCCCACCTCTCACACACGTAGCTAGAGAGAGACAGGGTAATGGGACCTGAGCACTCAGAAAGAGTCACATGTTTATCTAAAAAGTGGAAAATGGGGCTGAGATGGCAAAAAGACATCCCACCCTTCCCTGTCATGTCTACATTAAGCCCTGTACCTCTTCTGCCTCATCTTGATTTTTTTCCCAGTCTGCCTCTTTACAAACTACTCATAGAGCCCTATCTGAAGATGAACTGGATGTAGGGAGCTGAGACAGCTAGCCATAGAGATATTAAAGAATCCCCTTAGTGCCAATTTATTAATGCTCCTGAGACTTGTGCACACACAAAATAGATATATTGCTACAAGGGAGGCCTTCGTGTATCCAGAATCAGTCCTCATGGTTCCACTGAGATGTAATCTACCAATAAAAGCACTGCTTAAACAAACTTTTTTATTGTAGGACAGCTTCCCCCCACCCCCATTACAGCAACCCAAAAAGCAGTGCTTTCAATCCAGACATCCATGGGCAGATCTGGAAAATCATCAACTACTTGGCAGTATTTAGAGTTATTGTTTTCTAAAACAAAACCTAGTTTTGCTTGTGACGCAGTATGTCTGAATTGTGACATGCAGCATCCGTGTTGCCATGCCGTGCCACTGTGTGCTGCAGCACGCCCAGACAATCCCACAGCCCAGCTGGTGCAGCACAGAGAGTGCCAACAGCAAAGGGTGCCAGGCAAGGGAGTGGAGGGATGGTGATGGAGGTCATTTCACAACCTAAGAAGGCATCTTGGCTCTTTTGGCTATGACATGACCTCTGCAGAAGCCCAGGATCGAGAGAAAGTGGCTCTGTCATTCTGTCCCTCTCAGGGCTGCATGGGTGGACAAATAATTGGCTGTGGCCCAAAGTGACTCCCCAGGAGCTTTGTTTTATAAATGAAAATTCCTTTAAACTTCCCCACTAGTAGTCCCTTACATCTTGGAACCACGAGTTGGCAAATGAAAAACTGAAGCTCACTGAGAGAAAAAAATGTCCTAATAGAGACCAGGCAGCTTATAAGACTTAGAGAGTCTTATGCATGGAAATACATTGTCAATTTTTCAAGGATCCCATGAAAAAGAGCAGGACTTTATTGAAAACTGATTCCTCATAGTAAAACACCTGATCCTCTGATAGTTTCTTTTTGTGACTCCCTGAGCTAAGCAAAGATTGTAAGTCTACACCAGAGATGGACATCAGTTCTGGAGATGAACATCCATGCTCACAAACTGAGGTGTAGGATCAAGGCCTCTTTTCTTAGCTCTTCTCAGTTCTTCTTGCATGCAGTGAAGTTTTTGCAGTTTCAGTCCAAGTACTTTAATGTTTCCTTATAGATCTCTTGATTTTAAGACTAAAAGGGGGGATTAGATGTCCACTTGACTTCTTGACTACAGAAGACCTGAAAATTTTACTGCCTACATCTCACTTGAACACAGTAAAATGAATATGAGTATTATACATCTTCCAGAAAAAAAATCCAACCTTAATCCAAAGATGAGAAGACAACAAACTCTTCCTTCCCTTAATAGCTTGTTCCAGTAGTCAGTCCCTACCTTGTTTGAAAATCTCCTCTTGTCTCTACCCTCTTTTAGTTTAAAACCATTACCTCTTATCCTGTTGCAACAGGCCCTGTTAAGGTTAGTTTATACAACCATAAAGTCTCAGTATCTGCTTGTTCTCAGCCCTACATGTGCTTGGATGGGTACAGACACACTGGCAATGCAAGGTTTGTAAGTAGAAATAAGTCTTTCCTTAGGCAAACTACTGTAATTGGAAATGGCTGACACTCTCTTTGGTCTGTAATAGAAGCAGCAAGCTTTTAAATTAAATACAATTTGAGAACAATTATCCTGAGCACAGGAGGAGTTCAGAAGTCCTTACACATGTGGAAAGGGCACTTTTTCATATGGTTTATTTTCTTTTAAATATGGGAAAAATAGGGAGAAAAGTAGAATTATGTTACTATAGCCCTCCCCAGCAGCCTTGCAAAGCCAGAGACCAAGAAGGACTCTACCTTCAGTGCAAGCCTACAGCCAGCTGTGCAGCTGGGATTTGTCATAATGTCAAACAAAACATAACCGCATGCCATTCAAAGGCATTCCATGGGGATCTTCAGCTCTCAGTGGCACAGCCACACCCAAACTGGGTGGTTTGCAGGGGAAATAGCTTATGCGCTTTGTCTAGGGCACAATGCTGAAGAGCAGATATACCATGCTGCTACAGGTACCTCTCATATAACACGCTAGTATAGGATTGCAGTTAACATGCTTATTCTATGTTTCTTCTAGAGCAGCCTCAGGATCATGACCAAAGCAATAGAGACAACACAGAAAGGGAGGATTTGGGAGGGCTTGATAGGCAGATGGGTGATGGGTTCACCATGGGAAAAGTCAGACTTTCAACAGTGCTTTTCAAAATCTTGCCTACAGTAGCAAATGCTGCAAACCCATGGGCTGGTGAGGAGCTAGCCACATGCAAATAAGTCCACCCAACTCAGTTATTTTCAGTTATAAATATGTTTAAGATTGTTGTCACAGAAACCAGTACCATATTATGATCTCGTGCATCTTATGTAAAGCAAGGTAAAATCAACACAATAATCAAACATTCACACCAAGAACACATAAACAGCACTTTTGTGGTCTTTATTCACTAGAAAAAGGTAAATCAACATACTGATAAAAATAAGAGACTTAGCAACCCTGCTTTCCTGATGAAATCAGAACTGAGAAGCTTCCATTCTCTGAGATATATATTTGTTGGATTTTCTTATTTTATTTTTCTTTTACTAATCTCCCCCAGCTGCCACAGTTCATGACACGCTTAGCAGAAAGTCAAGTGTAACTAAAGGAAGAGCAAAATTTCTCTCTGTTGGTCTCACTTTCAGTATGACACATTTCACTTAATTTTTATCTGATGCAACCACTGGAGTAGACAAAGAAAATCTCTAGCACTGAAGTTCTTTGCCAGGAAGTATCAAACTTCTTTTTTTTCTTTTTTTTTTTTTTTCAGAAGAGACTAACACAAACTGTAGGTAAATGAAAGAGAAATATTGTCCTGTTAATTTATCCTAACAGAATCCGATGAATTTTCTTCCTAGATGGATTTGATTTTGTATGAAAGATCAAAGATTTGCATACTGCAAAAACAGACTTCTGATATTATCTTAACCTGCTATGACTGAAGTTGCAGGGAGGCAGTTGTATTGTTACAGTACAAAATGCAACTGAAAATGGCAAGTGATTCTGTGCGAGCTCTTATTGTGCAAAAGTGACTTGACCAGCTATGGAAAAACTTGGGACAGTAATAGCAAGTAACTCCATTGCTTGGTTTATTTTCATAGTTTTGCATCATGTTAACCCAGTTCACAGAGACAATTTAAATTCCTGTGTAGCTCCACAAAAGTTTCATTAGCAGACCAAGGTAAAACTGATCTGCTGTCTATCATAATCTCTGATGATAGTGTCCAAATTATAGCCTTCAAACTTAGCTTCACTGCCAGAGAAGCTGCATGCAAACTTCCCACTTCATTAAAATTTGTCTTCTGCAGATTAATATTAGAAGTGAGGTTGGATTCAAGAGCTGACCTATTTCCCTTTTTCTTGACTGTTAGGGGAACTAAGGTCTGAACTTAGAAGCAGTTCCCTTGACTGAATCAAGGCCACTGAACAACACCCACTTGGGAAATTTGGATACGGATGAAGACCGTGTCTCAGGTCCTTTCCCCAAAAAATTTAATGCTAACTAATTGTGCACAAATCTCCTTTTTCTCTTATCCATTTCAGCAAAATACACTTTTGGAGTCAAAACTAAAGTTTTATAATTACACATTGATGAAAGATTTACTCCTATAAACAAGTTAGTGAATATTATCAACTACATTGTTTTAGTTTACAACAGACGTGAGCATTTTTATACCATTGGATGAATCCACTACTCTCCTGAAAAATAAGAATGTGGTTCTCTAATTCTAGCTTGTACTTCTTATTACCAAGGCTTTTTCTACCTTTGAGAAGATGGAATCAATCCTCATAAAGCTGAGTCCTTAATTGTCCCCTACTTTACACTCCAAAGATATGCAATGACTCCTGTTAGGCCTTTGCAGTGTAAAGCAGCCAAGATGCTGCTCTGTCCCAACCCCTACTGCACCTGTGTCAGGAGGGTACCTAGAAATTTCCATGTGCTAGAGAGCTGCTGTTCCCCCTGGGCTCTACTTCACAGTTTATTAATCCCTGATCAATGTTTAGCTTCTAACTTCAGTAAGAATAGCTCACTCCAGCCATGGCTCAAAAACAGATGTGATTATGGCTTGTTAAGATGTATGATGTGCGAGATTTTAGCACACGGTTTTGAGGGGCTTTTAACAGAAGGAGAAAGGTAGAAGCCAGGAATACACTACAAAGAACACAATAAATAACTGAACCCTTCTTAGGCAGGAGAGATAGAGAAGTGGCTCAGTCCTCTGCAAACAAACTCCTTAGTAAACATGGCTGGATCACTTCTCTCTTTTAGAAAGGGAGAATGAAAGTCACTATTTTAGGTTGTTCCACTGTTAATGACAGAAGCAGAAAAGATGTGACTGCAATCCTCCCAACTCCATAAGCTGCATGAAAAATTGGAGCAGCTAAGGAGCAATCACCACTGTCAAACACAATTCCAGACAGGTAGGGACAAAGCTAGCATCATCTCATCACACACACACAGGCACAGGCACATAAACACACACACATACACGGTCTCCCTTCACCTCCCTCAGGAAGGAAAATACCAGCCTCCTAGATGGGATGCTAAGCAGCGATGGGTGCTCAGGGCTGCCAAGAGCCATGGGGAAGCCCATACCAAGCCTAATGGCAAAATCACCAGGCTGTGACAAGGTGTCTCTCCTCAAGAGCAGTAACCCAAGTCCCTCTAACAAGTTGCATCCATTCGGGGAGCACCTGACATGCAGGGCTTCCATTATCAGGCATAACAGAGGTGATATTTTGGTACAAGTTTTTGACAGCAAGGTCAGTGCAAAGGACTGACGGAGAGCTGTGCCGCTTGGTAGAAGTCTCCTGGTAGTCAACAGAGCTGAATAACTGAATTTTTGTTTGTCTGAAGTCCTAAATAAAGCACTGCCAAAAAGGAGAGGAAAGTGAGAAAGGACAGCATTTTCCTCCAAATTAAATCAATTTTTGGGATGTTCTTGATAGACTGCAAAGTTCAAAATATTTCCATTCCGGTGTAGGTCTTTTGAATAGAAAAAGGGCATCTGAAATAAAAGGCAACACTTTAGCACCATGCATAAACATGCTTTTTTTGTTGTTTGGTTGGTTTTGCTTAATAACACAGAAATTAAGGCAGCAGCTTCTATACTATTCCATACTAAAATATATTAGGAAAATTTATAGGTGAGGTTGGAAGTCCTCAGAAATGGCACTCCAAGAGAAAAAAATGTGAGCCCTTGTCTCCAAGGCACTCACTGTGGGCATCTCAGACTCCATTTCTGCCCCTCATTGAGGAAATGGGAACATCAGGATCTCCCTGAGTGTATAGGCACAGGGTGGTAGAGCTCCCTATAGACAAGGGAAACTCCCCTAAAAATCACCACCTCTCCAAACCATGAAGCTCGATACCAAAGAACTTATTTGAATAAAGCTGTTTAGCAAACTCAGATTAATGGCAACAGAGTGACTGAAATACCCTTTTCTTGTGAACAATTTATTGCTAATGAAAGGAGAACCTGCCCAAGACAGCATCATCTCCAAAGGTGTTGTAAGATGGTCTCTTCAGATAGGTACCATCAAGTGCAAACCATTGTCTGAGATGCATCTGTTACCAATTATATTAACTCCAGAGTGTTTAGTGCATCCCAGATGGCCCAAGGAATGTGCTGGCTAGGCAAGCGCAGTGTGACTCACCTGGCAGTAGGTCCATGCACCTGCACTCTCCTATGTGCTTTATCTAACCAGCCTGTGCTCTCCAGGCTTCTCCTCTTCTCCAGTTTCCTCTACTGCTCTCACAATGTTAGTGTGACATGAGAAAACTGTTTTAAAAAGCCAGTATTGAATGGAAGATTTTATTTTGGTGGTTGTTTCCAGGCATCATGACCATGTACATATTATAAGTCAATACAGCAGGAAAGAGATTTAAGTCTGTTTTTTGATTAGGTCTCACTGAAACACTTAAGAACATGAGCCAGTAGAATTGTTGCTTATGCAGTGCAGATATCAGTCAACTAAGCAGTAAAGATGGACAAATAGATCATTTTATTTTGGCTCCAAATGAAACAGTGGCTCCATTTTGATCATATGGATGTAAAAAATCTTTAGTATGGCACATTTGAATTGTAAATGTAGTGAATGAAAAAAACAAAGTAAGCCCAATGTTAAAATTAGGCAAGTTATTTTATCTGGACCAGAGTTAAATTCAGTGTGGAAATGCTTCCCGTAACATAGTAAAACATTACAGGAGTTTTATGTAACAACATATCTTTTATATGTATATACACATACCCACAAACATATCCAGAGGATGTATGCCTGTATGTACGTGTATATGTGTGTATATATATGTGTGTATATATATATGTGTGTGTGACTGCAGAAATATATAAAAATGGAGACAATAGTGAATTCTTACTGAACTTAAATGCACTTTAGTACAAACATAATTGCATATACACTGGACAGCTTTAAACACAAAATCTACTTTCTAACATGGATCTCTCTTCTTGCCAATTAAAATGGGAAATCTTCTTTTGAAGAGTATCCATTTACATCCCGAGTTGCTAAGCTACAGAACAGAAGGGTACTGTTCTGCACATCTTGTTTTCAGAGGCCACACCTCTTCTTCAGCATTCAAGGACACCAGCCCATATGGGTTTAGTTGTTGCCTTTGAGAGCAAGTTTTTTACCGAAGCTCTTGAAATTCTGGTCAAGTAGTGGAATTTTGCTATTAAAAAAAAAAATCACAACAAAAACCAAATAATACCACCCTCCCCCCCAAAAAAAGGAAGATTTTTTTTCATAATCTATATTGTATATTGTCTACAACCTCATTTTTTCCTTCCAAAATATAAGAGCAGAAAACTGAGATTGTCTTTTGCCCGGTTTTTATTCCTACACAGGCTGGTAAAGTGTTCTGCCACACTGGTCTCACTCTTTTCATTTGCCCAGAGCCCTTCTGCCATGGTTCACTCCTAGAGAATGGTTGACTGTAATGAGGGCTGAATGGTCAAGAATGGGAACTGTAACCCTCCTGCTACCTCTTCTGAGGGGAACCAGAAGTGAACATCTACCCTATCAGCATCTCTATTAGCCAGCCTCATAGGAGAAAAACATGAGGTATCTGTGATTTTAAAAGTAATGTGTGGACACTCCTCAGCTACAGTTCCTACAGAATGGTTTTGTGACCAGCCCCATAGCTTTTAGTGCCTATATTACTCAGAGCCACTACAATCTATAAGGCTTTTCCAGGTTTCACCCATAACCTACTGGGAATATGTCTACATGGATAAGGACTAGCAGACCTTGCTTTAACGCAGTGGCACCAACTTAATCTAGAAGATGTAGCAGCATGGTAGTGTGTGATTCCCTATAACTTTGCTGCTTGCAATGTTGCAGCCACATCATCTGTAGGCTAGAGGTAGCTTATACACCAACTCGGAAGGAGGCAAAGTCAGCTTGGCCCTCTACAATACAATAGATGGTGTGTACCAGATCCATGGTCCCTGGGTACCATGTAACAGAGCTGCTTGAACTGTGATCCATACAGAATATCTGCAAGGGTGATGGTCATGGCATTGTGCCTCAAGGCACTGCTTTAACCTCTGTGTTTCCAGCTGCTAAACAGCAGGAAAAAACTGACAAATGCAGAAGAGATTTCTTTGTGCTACATTTTCAGTTGCTTTACTTGCCATAGAAGCAATGGGTGATGAAAAGGACAGGATGAAAAGTGATGTGTATGGTTGTAAAAGAGAGAGAAAAATACAGCTGGGCATCTCTAATGAGGTGCAGTCCAGTTCATAAAAAAAATAAAAAATTGTTGGGCTGAGCGCCCTAGAGCAGTACAGGCCTAGATTCTTTGCAAACAGGAACTAATTGCTAAAAGCTCTCCAGAGGATTTTTTTTCATTCCTTTCAGTTAGCATTGGCAAAGACTTAGAAATTTCATCAAGAGAAATGATCTCTTTTAAGTCCTTCTTTCTTAAATCTTTTTTCCCTCTTTACTGATGTGAGGATTAGCACCAATTTAAGCAACTTCTTTCATCTCTAAACATGGACTTTCTTAAATTGGTTTAACAATTTAATCCATTTAGCTGAAGTCCATTCCAGTCAAATCCATTCAAGAATTGCATGGAACAGACCCTCAGTGTTTTAACCAAACCACTGCTCCATTAGCAAGAGTAAGAACGGCAACTTCAGTCAAGGAGCTCTTGTTGCTCCTTTTTCTGGTAACCCACCCTGACACCCTGGTTGACTCCTGCACGACTTAGAGGATCTTTTAAGTTGGTTTCCAATCAGACAGAAATCACTGTCTCAGAGGTTGGCTGTGTCTCTACAGGTATGCTGGCTTTATTTATACCTACATGAAAGCTATTAAAACAGAGGCAATCACATATGGACTCTGAAAAATCTCTGTAGCGTAGGGCCTACAGAGCACAGCAATACCAGCATTCCAAAAAGTAATTTTCCTTCAGAGGTGTCCACAAATGTCACCAATACTGCAGGCAGTTATCTGCCAGGGCTTTGTGGTATTTTTTCACAATGGCTGTTTCAAGTAGTAGCAAAGATGACTGTCAGCCTAGTATTTTGCCACAGGCTAAACATTTGCTTCTAACTGAAGAAAAGGATGGTAAGTCATCTGACCCTCCTGCCACATCACAGAGTTGAGTGCCGGAAGGGTTAATGGTTTTGGTATGCTTGTGTTACAAGGAAAGTAAGAGAAGCAAATTTATAGGTCTAATAACATTTTGCCCAGTTGGGCAGCAGCACTTTGGGAGCTTTGCTGGATGCTGACGCATGTGGGAAAGCCCATTGTCACTGGCACAGCGTGAGACCAGACTGACCTATTGGCTCTTCCCATCTGCCCTGCTGGTCTGCAGCCTTCAAATTACAGACTACTCTCCCACTGTAAAACACACATGCTCCCATCCCCCAAGTTCATTATGTTATTTTTATATTCTTGAAAACATTAAAGTCAGGGTAAAATGGACAAATAGTACAGATTTGAAGATTTTCCATCTAGACCAAAAAAATGCTGCATGGCATGTGTGTTTAGCATTAGCAGGAAAATAAATGTGCTGTTTTCAAATTTTTGCTTCAGGGTCAGCCAACATCAGTCTACCATGTAACAGCTTTGAGGGGGGAAAAAAAGCTTCACTTAAGGATATGTCTGCCAGAGTAAACAGCCCCTCAAACCAGGGAAATCTAAAGCACATGCCTTATTGTCAAGTTTGGTTTAACTTGTTTTACAAATCAAAACAGCAGCTCAGTTTTGAAAACCTATTTTTAAGTCCACTAGTGTTTTATCAAGGAGTATAAAGACCTACATTACTGTCTCAGTCCTTGTATTTTAAATCTAATATGATGTACCAATTTCTTTTCCATGAATTAATGTCTTACCCATTCTTCCATTAAATTCTTCCTAACTCTTCATCACTTCTCATAAATCAGAGGGTAGGATTCTCCACTTTAACTGTCCTGATACACCCTGCGCTTTGTGGGTGATCTTTCTGTAGTGACTGGGGCTTCTTATGAAATATGTTAATGCTCTCTCTAGAGTGAGAGCAATGGGTCCCTAATCCGTGTTGGAAGAACACAAAATTTCTGTGAATTTGTGTGAATAGGAGGAAGTTCGTGCTCAGAATTGACTTCTCCTTAGGAAGCAAAGTACCAACCAAATAAGAAACCTCCTGCACTTAGGATATGTGCAGACAAATCTTCTGATTAATGCAGGAGTTTTTGCATGCATATCTGAGGGAAGAATTTGGCTCTTCACAGTTAAAATAAAACACTGAAGAGTATTTAAGGAGCAAAACCGAGCCTGGAATGTTTTGAAGACATTTCCAAGAAACTGTAAGAAAGGAAAAAGTCTTTGCCAAACATAGACAAACCTCATCAAACCCTATAGCTTCCTTTCAACTTTTACTGTTTCTCTTCCCCCACAAACCAAGCCTCAGCAGGTAATTCTGCTTGCTTGACTGCAGCTGAAGTTCCATGATTATTTTATTCCAGTCTGAGCCATGTTGAAAAGGGGTGGGTGGGTTGGTCCCTTTCCCTTTTTTGTCTGCTCAAAGCTACTTGTGCCCTTGCAACTGTATGTAATTTGTTCAGTTCTGCAGGGAGCTGGACCAGGGAATGGATCCAGATAAAAATCAGCTTCCGCTTATCCAGACCTCCATTGCGCCTTGCTTCCTAAACAGCACTGCTGGATAGGCAGTAATGTGAGCATAAGGAAAAGATGCGGATATGTGACCAGATGAACAGAAAGGAGGAGCTGGGGTTTTCATCACAGCCCCCCTCCCACAATGGTGGCTGAAGCAAACATACAACTTTGACCTGAATCTGAGGGCCATGGGCTAGTATCAGTCTCAGTCAAGAACTGATGTTCCAAGAACTGAACTGCTCCAAGATGAGTGGCGTTTAAACACTCTGCACATCTACATTGAACATAAAGAAAATCCGTATATTTTAAAAAAAAAATTTAATTAATTTTAAGTTTAAATTTCCATTTCTCAAGTGCAACAACAAATGTTTCCATCAGAAGAGAAGATACATTTCTCTGAGACTCTATACAGTGAGCAAAATTATTCCAAAACGTGACATAACCATGCACACTGATACATGATAAGTAAGAGGAGACCTAAGGGAAAAGAGATTCCTATTTACTGGTGCCTATGTTTTTGCATCAGCTATGTGCAACACTGCTTAGCATAACTATTGTGAAAGACTAGTTTGGTGACATCAAACAACATTTTCTCATTTTTAGTCTTAAATTTTGCATTTGTTGATTTTATATGAGTAAAATACGCCTAGCTATCAGGGAGTCTACTTCACTCTCACCGTGGCTTTTGGTGTCCTGGTGGAGCACTGAGCCAGCATTGGATGCCACTGTAGTAATAATAATTCAGTTTTAAAAAACCTCTGAATACCAAATAGTTACTACAAAATATTATCCAAAGCAAGCAAATACAGGACATGTCCCATTTTATATGGAAATCTATTAAAACTGAATCTGTGTCTCTAGAATGTCCAAGGCATTTCTTCCTCAGCATAAGTTCAAAAGGTAAAGAGAGAAAAGACATGCTTAATGGCCAAATGTTGAAGTTCATTCAAACCTGTGAGCCATTACGAACTCCAGTAAGACTGGTTATGTGTGTGTAACTGCTTACCAATACCAATGTGTGTCCAATAGATCCCATATCTTTCAATAAAGCTGCAGTAGATGCAGTCATTCAGGTGTGAAGCTGTAGTGAGTGAGATCAAAATTTGGTTTCAGGCAGTATGTTAGCAAGAGTTGTAACAGAAGTATTGACTGTAGCATGCAGTTGGATATAATGAACAAAGGAAATAAAGCACATCTGATTTCTGCCTAGCATCAGCCAGACAGCTCTGAGATGGGAGGAAATTTAACTTTTTAAAAGGATTGAGGTTTGAAATGTTTCTTCTCTCTTGGGCAGCAAGGACTGATTCAGCTTCCCAGTATTCTTGTGAAAATTGCTTAAATGGTACTTGCTGAGGCCTCCCATGCAGGAACTCGGGAATCTACATAATTCTCTGGTAGTGCTCAGGAACAAGCAACATCACAAAGCAAGGGCAAGGGTTTATACAGACATGATTTTACAGGAGCGAAAGGGGAGGTGGGGGACACAATAAAATAGCAGCTGGGAAGAGGTGAACTCTCAATAGAAGAGACCACCACCTCCTGGGCAGCTCTTGGCTCAGTCCTCTTGTGGCTGGCTGGGGCAGCCACTGTCACAGGCTTTTCTTGCTCCTGTTGATGTCCCAAGCAACGGCAGTGTTGAGTGGCCATGGCTGGGAAAAGAAACCTTGCTCAGCTTCTCAGGACAGTAATCAGCAGCCTGCACCAAGGAAGGGGCTGTGTTCTGCCCAAATGCCTCTGAGGTGGCCCAGCCACCACTCTCTATCACCACTGCTCATTTGGGTGTGTTTGGATGCCCAGCCAGGTTGATCATCTCTTGAGAGCTGCCCTGAGTGTGCTTTGGCTTTCTGCAGAGGAATGGGTGACCCTCAGCACTCTCAGAGGACCTTCACATTCCCAAAGGAAGGTCATCCCTCATTGGTTCCCTTTTTTTCCACCTTTCTCCATTTCTTCTATGTCTTCCAATTCAGATTTGGTACTCCAATCCCAAAAGCTGCACATCCTGTCTAGAGGCACCATCCATCCCATGCATGGGTGAAACAGATGGTGGACACAGACGGTAATTTCACCCCATTATTTAGCAGCCGTAAAAGGAAAAATTACCTCAGCCAACTGGCTGCATACAAATGGCCCCAGCTTACCCACGCAGTTCCTTCTATTTACTAAAGATATTGGCAAAGAGCCTCTTCCCCAGCAAGTCTCCATCCATCTGGAGGTCTGGGCTGTCTGTACACCTGGTGTCGACAGCAAGCGTCTCAGTCTTTCAATATTTCAGGCCATAAGGAGCCCAAAGAAGTAGAAACTACTTTCAGGGCAGGCTCAGTTGTATCTGTCCAAGAACAACACAAATGAGGTGTGGATCTGATCAGCTACATACATTCCTGCCGTGATGGTGTCATACGTAAACAGCCTGTCCAAATCTACTCGCTGACTGCAGTCTTCTTCCGTCATGTTTGTGGAGGAGGCCATGGAGGACTTGGACAAATGTCTTGCAGCAGTGCCTTGCAGCAGTGGAATAGGATAGCTGAGACACCATCCCACTTGGATCCCTGTGTAGAAAGCCTTTTGTCAAGAGCCAACATCTCTCATTTTACTTCAGACTCAAATTTAGCATGCAGACATTAAGCTCAGAGGAAACCTTTTAACAACAGCTGGCCATTTCAATTATAGAAAGAATATAAACAATAAATTTCTAATATTAGATACATTTCTCACTGTCCTTGTTTCTGAAAATAATGTCTTAGGACCATATCCAAGCCCCACTGAATTAGTGGAAAGCGTCCCACTGACCTCATTGTGATTGGATCAGGGCCTTAGTTTCTTAAAATAAAATTTTACAAGGTACAGGCTAATTCTATTTCACATATTTTTAGTAAAATGGCTGAAAGGTTTTTTTTTCCCTACATTAAGATCCATAGGAAACCAAGACACAGCCACTATCTTGGCACCAAATATTCTGTAAGGAATTTAAATATAAATAAGGCAGAGATTGAGACTGTTTTACATTTGGGCTTCAAAATGGTGGGCTGTAGTGGGTTGACCCTGGTCGGATGCCAGGTACCCACTAAAGCCACTCTCTCACTCTCCCTCTGCAATTGGACAGAAGAGAGAAAAAAAAACAGCTCAGGATTCATGAGTTGAGATAAGAGCTGGGAGAGGTCAGTGACTGAACACCATCATGGGCAAAACAGACTCAAAGTGGATATTACTTACATTTATTACTAAGGGGATCAGAGCAAAAGACTGAGAAATAAAATAATCTTAAAAACACCTTCCTCCCCACCCCTCCTTTCTTCCATGTTCTCCCTCATTCCCCCCAGCGGTGCAGGGGGACAGGAAATGGGGGTTACGGTCAGTTTTTGTTTCTGCCACTGCTCAGAGAGAGGAGTCCTTCCCCTGCTCCCGTGGGGTCCCTCCCATGGGAGACAGTCCTTGATGGACCTCTCCAACGTGAGTCCATCCCTCGGGCAACAGTTCTTCCCAAACTGCTGTCCCGTGGGTCACTCCTCCATGGGGTGCAGTGCTTTACAAATGAGCTGTGCCAGTGTGGGTCCCCCACAGGGGCCACAAGTCCTACCCGGGAAAAACCTGCTCCAGTGTGGGCTCCTCTCTCCAAGGCTGCAAATCCCTGGCAGGACCCTGCTCCATCTTGGGCCTCCCATAGGATCACAGCTTCCTTTGGATATCCGCCTGCTACAGTATGGGCTCCTCCATGGGCTGCAGGTGGGTCTCTGCACCCCGATGGTCCTCCATGGGCTGCAGGGGCACAGCTGCTCCACCATGGTCTGCACCACGGGCTGCAGGGGCCTCAGCTCTGGCACCTGGAGCACCTCCTGCCCCTCCTTCTGCACTGACCTTGGTGTCTGCATTGTTGTTCCCAGGTTCTCACTCCTCTCTTCCCTGGCTGGAATTCTTTCTGTGCAATATCTTTCTGTCCTTAAACATGTTATCACGGACGCGTTACCATTACTCCTGATTGGCTTGGCCTTGGCCAGCGGCAGGAAGCCCATCCTGGAGCTGGCTGGCATTGGCTACACCAGACAGGGAAGGCTTCTAGCAGCTTTTAAAAGAAGCCACCCCTTTAGCTCTCCCCCGCCCCGCTACCAAAACCCATCCACAGAAACCCACTACATGGGCTCAGAGCACAGGTCCTAGGAGCAGCAACGAGGGCCCATGATGACTGGCAAGGGGTGGTCAGCCTTCTTCCAGAAAAGATTCAGTGACCCAAACACTAAGTTGCAGGCTGTGCTCCAGAGCACTTACCAAATTCCACCATTTAATTTAATTTATTTATATATCCAGCCTCTAGGTGGCTGTAAGGAGCTAGAGCTACCAAAACTGTGACAAGCTGTGTCTGTGATATGTCAAGCCTAGAAAACAGTAAAGCACTCCCAAGAACATCTGATTTTGTGACTTTCCAGCCCCTAAAGTTTCAGATAAGCTTTAGATAAGCAAATGGGTGTGGGGGGAAGAACTTATCCAAATAAAACTATCAACATGCTCTCTTTATTCTATCCCCAGCCACTGGTCCAAACTGAAAAGGAAATGTCTTGAAAAGAGCAGGGAGGTTGCTAGGAAGAGGCAGAGTCAATCACATGCAAACAGAGGGTACCTCTCATGCACCCAGAGGAAGTCCCCATCTTCAGCGCTGCAGTAGCAGCCAGGCCAGCAGTCAGAGACCCCCTGCACTAATACCTACAGTATGGCAAAAGGTGTCATTTTTAGAAGATGTAAAAACCATAAAGGAAAAAGGAGAGAAAGCAGACCGAATGAAAAAGAAAGCCATGAAAGTAAAAGAATATAGGTGATATGAATGGAAAGGTAATGTTCCCAAAACACAGTTATTGCTGGGTTTGCTCTTAGTTTTAACTCTATGAGCTGCATGTTACCTTTTGTGAAGTTTAAGGACCCTGATTCTGGCTGTATGAAAAAATCCTGTACCACTTTCCTGGCCACTCTGGTCAGCCCTTCACACACCAAAGTGGTGTAAAAGCTGAGGCACCAATGTCATCATGCCCCAATCAATGCCATCTTTAGAATGCCTGCTACAAAATCCTATGAAATTCATAGATTTTAATGGGAACTGAATGTGGAGTTCAGATAAAACACATGCAGCTTGGATTGCAATTAAAGTGCACTCACAACCTGACACATTCAAAGAGCACTTTGACACATTGGCATGCAGATATGAATGCCATGGGTCAGATGAAAGAGAGGGGGCAAGAAAAACACCAGGAAGACAAAATGAATCCATGACAGCACCATTCAATTTCACCACCAGGAATAATGTATTTATTTTATGCCTGAGCCAAGATTTAAATTGCCAACAGCTTTGTCATCATACCCTTTCACCCCTGGCTCACTTTTGCATACAGCATATCACAAGACACAACAATTCATTTTCTCCTGTCTCACTTCCTGTCAAACCCTCCTGCATGTTGCGTGGGGATTTCTTGCCCCATAACTGGGAATTAAACAGCCAAGCGATCCAACAGTGCACTCTAATGCACACTTTGTTTGATATTTCTATCTTGTGTTAGCCTCGTCTTGCTTCCACTCCCTAGGCCCTCTGAGAACATGTTCATATTTAAAAATTAATTTTGAGATTAAAAACTATTTTTTTCTAAGCTGAAGAACATCTGAATGGCTGGTCCTAAGCTGGGGGCCTCTTTAAAAAGTAGGCAATTCTACCTGGGGAGCCCTCCAAGCATGAGATGCTCATGAGCTTTCTCCTCTGCAATATCTGCGGAGTTTTCTAGACCCACTAAGCCTAACAGAGGTGGGAAGAACCACTTTTGCAGCTTGGCCCCCCAGACCCTCTGAGGCAGCACTGAATGAGCCCCTGGACCTCACCCTGAGATCTGCCTCTGCAAAGCAACTTAGGAAAGGAGCCGTATAAACAAGGGCTAAAAAAATATACTTTAAAATAAGATACACAAAGAACATTAAGGGCGACTCTTGTAAACTGAGCACTGATGTGCCAACATAAGGATTCATGGTATTGAAGACAGACCAGATTTTTAGATGATCTTGCATGGTAACCCTAAGATTAGCTCAGCTGGTTAGAGCATGGTGCTAATAATTACAAAGTTTGTGGGTTCAATACCCTATACCAGCCATTCACTTAGGAGTTAGACTCAGTGATCCTTGTGGGTCCCTTCCAACTCAGAATATTCTGTGATTTTTCTATGATAATCTCCTGAATTCAGCTACCTCTCAAATTAATCCTGGCTTTGTGTAGATCAAATGTTACTATTTCCAAGCTTATTTGGGTGATTGGTATTGAACAAATTGCCCAACAAATTTAATAAGATTTATTCTTGGTGCATACTCAAAGGTTTATTCAATGATCATGAGTTTCAGCAGACCAACTGGTCTCTCCAGTTCCACTGTGTTGCCCCAGTTCTTGGACTAGATGACTTAACCATTCTCAATCTTTTTTTCCATGTATCTGAAATATTTAGTTGATAAATACATGTTGTTGTGCATAAGAAACCTGTCTGCTACTCTGTTAGAACTACTCTCCAAAAGATTTGTGCAACTACAGGTTACATCTGCAGAAAAGTGCACGATAAGCAAATGAAGATGCTTGGAAATGCAGCCATGAGAAAAGGTTTCTAGATGTCATTGAAATGTCTATAAATAGGTTTTCTCACTACTTACCCTAGTGGTTTAGCAATCCAGACTCTGGGTAACATTTTATGTCAGTGTAAACTATACCATTTCCATTGGCTTCACAGGGAATGTGACACTGAACCCAATGATAAATTTTGCATATTTGTGTTTGGAACTTGCAGCCAGGAGAACAGACAGCTATTTGTAGTTGTACTCTAGTCATTTCTAACAATGTGCAGAAAATTAATCCATCTATATTCATCAACAAGAGGAAATGCCTCATAAAATGAAAATGCTACACTAAGGACTCTTTCAGTTTTACTTCTCTCTTTATTTCCTTAAGGTATGCTTTGTTTCCACTGCTGTTTTGTTACCATTCAACTCTGAGAAATACAACCTGTGCACTTCACCAGTCTCTCCACTCCCAGATATGCTTACTGCCAGATATTGCTTCCCTTTCACTTTTCAAAACCAACATTCTCTCACTGATCCTCCTTTGCTACTTGAAAGACCCTACAGAAGCGGGCAGGATACTTTGCGGATATTTGACAGCCAGCACAGCAGCAGCATGTTTTTCTCAAAGGAGAAACTACAGAAGGCTGAAATGTGCTTGACACTCAGGCACCTGACAGTATAGGGCCCTCCACCAGTCCCAAGGCTCACCCCTGGAGTAGGGTCTCCTGCAGCCAGAGACCCCAGAGCTCTCTGACTGGCCATGAGGGGAGCAGCAAGCATTGGGGAAGGACAGTGATTCCCAGGACACTTTGATGCTGTGGCTGGTAGCAGTTTCTGCTGGGAAGGGGTGAGACAAAGAGGACTAACACACACCAGTCTGTGAATAGGCAGTCTGGGTGTAGTGGTTTTGTTTAGGCCTTTTCCTGGCAGCCAGGTCAAAACTAAGGAAGTACCCATATGCCAATATTCCATTCTATTCTTTATGTAAGCAGAAATATAAATAGAAGGGGGGAGGAAGTTGGAAAGTAGATCTCTTCCGGCAGAGTTGGACAAAGCAAAGCAACCTCTCTGTGGATGGGTTTCTCATGTGGGACCGTAGGCCTGTAAGTTTTTGAGAGGCTGTTGCTTTTTCCCAATTCAAGAGGAGAGATCCAGTGGTGTGGACTCTGCTTTCTTAAAGGAAGTATTAAGATTTTGTTTTGCTAGTTCCTTATCGGCCACATATATCTGTTTTTCTGAGGTTTTTTTGGGGGGTGTTGGAGTTCTCTCTTATATGTATATAGTTTTTGTAACTGTATATAAGTGTAAACATATATATACTGCTTTTGTTCTGTTATTTCTGTCTTTTAGGGTTTTTTTTCCTTCCCTTTCCTTCCCCTGTGTTCATAAAAAGGGGGGGATGGAAGCCCTTTTGCTGTGGTCTTGGACTCTTGGTGGGGAGCAAAGTCCGAACTAACACAGTGGGTCACCAGGGTTAGGCTCATGACTAACTCATGACCTTCCTCCCTCCCTTAAAAATAACTTGGTTCTCCGCTGTTTACTTTCCATGACCACACAAGCTTCTAGTTCTATGAAATAAGGACTTGACACCCTTTTGTACAGAGCAGTAAGCAAGAGCAGCAGGCAGTCCGCTAGTCACATGCTCATCAAAAACATTTCCTTGGGTTTTATGCTTCTTCAGGTATTTCAGGTTTCCACGTAGCAATTGCCTTCCATCTTTTACATACCAAGACGCCATTTTTCAGCCCAAGAACTGAGTTGCTCTCATGTCCATTTATTATCAGCCTTAAAAGTGCTTTAAAATGTGAAGACTAAGTATAGAAACAGTAAACATTAAACCAAACTGTGGGTGACCTCTCCATGAGAGGTGAGAAAACTCTGCCTATTGTCAATCCAGGTTCAGCTCCTGAGCTACCCACCAGAAGTGCCCCACATAGAGTGCATTCCTAGAGTCACAAGTTACAATCAAAGGGTACCCAAAGGTCAGTGTTTAGCCAAAACAGGCCACCAGAGCTTATAAAGGCCATACTTTTATTCAAATGATGGGATGTCTACTCTCTGAGGTCTTGTAGCTAAACTTTTCGCAAGGACTTCCTTCTCTGAAGTCCCATCTTTGACAACACCTAAAAAATTGACTGTGAAGATGTGCAAGGGGCAAAGCTGCATGAGTACTGAAATTGAAAAAGCAACAGTACAGGCTTGATTATATGGCTTTTGACACCATCTTGAGTTCCTGAGACTTGGCTCTTGAAAAGGCTATCCAAAAAATTCTTTGTCTTAAAGTTCATAACTAAAATACATTTTTCTGTCAGTCCTGCAGAGAGAGCTTAGTGGGTTCTCCTTGTCCAGGACACCTAAATCATTCAGTTTGATGGTATCACTGATGTAAGTGTTAAGCTGTTATTTTCTAATTTGCCTCCAGGTTTCCATAACCACCACTCCAGATGACAGGAGGAGCAAGAATGCCAAGCACCTGACACTACTGGAAAGCCCCGTACATATCAGATCTCACAGGGCACAGTACCACTTAACAGTGTAAATACAACCATTACCCAGGGTCACACAGCTTAAGAGAAGCGGCTAAGTACATGTGATAGCTAGCACTAAATAGTCCCTTGTAAATGATGCCTGTTATATGTAAAACTGGATATGTACAGTATTTTTTCTTCCTTTCAAACTAAGCAGAAACCTTTTTCTTCATAAATAGTTATTGAAATACTACTTATAGCTGACACATTCTCTGATCTACCTCTAAAGAATCATAGAATGGTTTGGGTTGGAAGGGACCTAAAGACCCTCTTGTTCCAACTCCCCTGCTGTGGGTAGGGACACCTTCCACCAGACCAGGTTGCTCCAAGCCCCATCCAGCCTGGCTTTGAACACTTCCAGTGGGGGGGAACCACCATTTCTTTGGGCAACCTATTCCAGTGTCTCACCACCCTCATAGTGAAGAGAACAGAGCAATTAAAAAGAATTCCCTTAAAAATATGAGAATTTGTTCAGGGAAATACCCACTAAGTCTTTAACAGACTAGCTGATGCCTACCTTAATGAGATTTAGCAGTGCATTTTCAAAAACTGTCTGCACTGATGTTTATAAAATGCATACTGATAAGGAAAATTTAGTCAGAGGTATTCAAAATTTTCAGCAGCAATCAAATACCAGAGATTCACTTGCATCTGCAATTCAACTAGAGGTTCAAAAAGCAGACCAATGTTTGGCAAATACATAGCACCTCTTCAGAAATTTAGCCTATGATATTGAGAGGATCCCATTGGATAGGGCATTTTGGGTAGGCTTACAAAATTTGACACCAATTAATGCAATGAAATATTATCTTCGTATCCCATACACTCAGTTGAAGATATCCTTTAAGTACAGGTATGATTCCAATTATAATGAGTTCGGGAGACACATTTTGTTGATTTTTCCTGTCTGATTAGGAATAAGATATTTGTTTCTGGGCTGTTAAATGAAGAGGTACTTTACTTAAGTTTCTCTATTGTTGGCATTTATATTTTCCAAAGTTGATTTAAACTTAAGAATTTTGTTCGGATTTGCTTTATAACTTGAGAGGATAAGGGATGAACACCACTAATTAGAAGCAACTATCTACCCTGACCTCTTTGCTGACCCCCTCTGACACCAGGAAGCGCTGTCCAGGTTAAACACCTGGCCTGTGTGTAGCAGACTACCTAGCTACAGGAATGATCCGCAGATCCATAAAACACATAAGTCTTGAGTTTCCTTCCTGGGGAAATTGGTGCACAGCCTAATATACTGTGTCCTCTGTAGGGACGCTACAGTGTTCACACCCAATCTCTAAGCAAAGAAATTTAGATATCAGCAATAGTCCTTCCACTGAGAAAGTCACACTAGCACAGCCTAGCATGGAGCCCTGTGTCCAGCCATGGGCTCCCAAGTACAAGAAAGACACTGACATACTTTAGCAAGACAGTGTATGGTCAGGGCTGGAGCCCCTGAGGCAGGAGGAAGTGCAGAGAGCTGGGCTTGTTCAGCTTGGAGATGGCCATGGGGCATTTACTGCTGGCTTCAGCTACCTAATGGGAGGGTGCAGAGAGGACAGAGCCAGGCTCTCCTTGGAGTTGCTCAGTAGTAAGGCAGGGGACAAACAGCACTTGTTATAATATGAAAAAAATCTGATTAGATATTAGGAAAATAGTTTTACCATGAGAGCGATCAGACACTGAAAAAGGGACCCAGAGAATGTATGAGATTTCTGATCCTGGAGCTACCATTTCTTGACTGGACAAAGCCCTGAGCAACACAACCTAAATTGGCCATGCTTTGAGACAGGGGTCTGGACAGGAGATCTCTGGAGGTCCCTCCCAAGCTAAATTATTTGGTGATCCAATAAGAATGAGTCTAAGCTATACCAGCAGAGCTGTGCCTCCTCTATTAATTGTCAGGAATTTTCACTGTTACATGAGAGTTTGGAATTAACTGGATATATAATCAGCACAGGAAATTAGATTTTCTCCTTTAAATTAAATTGTCATGGTAGGACGAAACATAAGCAGGGATTGATAGTGCTGTGCAGTATGCTGTATAATAGCAATTACTATTGTTGCTTTTTCATTTTTGGGTAGAACTTTACCTTCTCAAGAACAATAAAAAAAGTATTTTAAAGCAACACAAAAACAGACAGGTAAGCACTCGCTTTTCTTTCCTTTTATGCCTCATAGTTCTGCCTTCTTCTATACATTATTTTGGTTTGGATCACATGGACCTAAGAGCTGTCATCATTGCTCCATGCCCTCAACCTCAACATGCTATACCTTCTCTTTACCTTTTCCTTCACTGCCCTGGTTCTTGCACCTTCCTTTCCAATCTTTTGCAAATGATAATAGCTGCCTTCAGCTGTACCTGATCTACAGATAGCAGAAGAGCCAGAGGCTAGTCTAACTTCCTTCATGTCTAAGGAATTAAACTCATTTTCTATATGAATAGCTGGAAATAATGGCAGTCTATTTGAGACAAGATCATCAGGACATGTCCAAAACCAAAGCTATATGCAGCTGGAGAGGACTGGGACTTGGACTCAAACTTGGACTCAGACTTGGAATCAAATCAGAATTTGGGAACCAGGAGAATAGTTTTCAGCAAAGTGGCTGTTTTGAGAGGCAGAAAAACATTTGTGGCAGTCAAATGTTTAGGATCCAGTATCAAGCCAGCCCTATGAGCTATTTGCAAGGAAACTGTTACAATTTATTTTTCTTGTACTCCTCAAAACAGGATTTGCATGCATTCCTTGCTAGTATGTTGAATTGCCACATTAGTTTCTCCTCCTAATGGAAATGTCCTGAGAAGCCCATGGGTGTTAGATAAAACTCTGCAGCAGCATGATGACAGAAAAAATAACCAACACAGCAAGCATGTTTGACCTCTGAGAGACACCTCTCCAGCAGCCAATGATAAAAATAGCAAAACATCACTGTTTAATATTTAGCAGGTGTAAATGGGGTAAATCTGGACCTCAGTGTGATAAATCTATCCTCAGAGTCTTCTCTATATGCTCTTAAACTTCAGCACTGCTCTGGTTCTTAGACAAGCTCAGTGTAAAATTCAAAGAACATAGGCATATACAGGAATTAAAAGTTTCAATTTTTTTTGGTAAAACCAGTAACTACAGCATCGCATTTGGACTCAAAAGGCATCCCTATTTTTAAAGATATGGAAATCATCAAACAATAGAATTAAAAAATGAAAATTCGTCTGTGAGGAACGATTGTGTTACCTCTGATAGCCCAGTGAAATCATTTATTATTGACATGACCTAACTGTAATACTAACTAAAACAAGGTCACTAATAACCTCTAGCTAAAACCAGTTTCATGCAAGGTTCATGCATATGTGATTTCACCTGCATGTATAGGCACATTCAGAATAAATCTATGCAGCTTAATTTTTTGAACTATTTGTGTTTAAATGAAACCAAGATAAATTTTCCATTTCTTAAGGGACTCACTCATTAACCTTAATCAATGAGCTAATCTGAGATTTACCTTTAAAATCTCACATTATTAAATAATGCATACAAAGGAAAAGATTCTGAGCACTAAAGTGAAAAAATTTGTGTACAACATATGGAGGAAAAATTCAAATCAGCTTTCATTGCAGTGTATTTTGCAGCAGTTGTAACAGACCTCAGGCAAGAGTTAAGATCAAGTTGCTTCACAGAGCTTTGCACTACAAACAGGCAATTCTCATTTGATAGCATGTATAGGAATAAGGATTTTTTTAAAGTGGAATTTCTATGATTTCCCATCACAAACATGAAGTTTGTGTTCACCAGAACTTGGATGGGGGGAAGTTGGAGAAGAGAAGAAAAAAGTTATCTTTCGCTATTGTAAAGCAGTTGGGTTTATAAGACATACAAAGCTGTCACTCCTTCACTCCTTGTCTGAGATACTAAATCAGTATTTAAAGCCCCCAAGCTATTGCAATGCCGATTAAACATGTTAGCTGGAGCTGTCAATGCTGAGCAGGCTGATGGGAATGCTCTCTTTCCTTGAAACTGCAAGGGAGAAGTAGCAGAGTTGTGGGAACTGCAGCATCTCAGCTAGACACAGGACATTTATAAAATGCACTATCATGTGGAGTTGAATGATCGGAGCTTAAATTCAGAAAGCTTTCAAAGAAAAACGAGTGGCAAATAAATCTGAAGCAAAACTTCTCAAGGAAGCTCAATAAGCAAGATATACTTGCTTCTATAAAACTCACCCTGCGTGCACATGTGCCTGCACGCATGCATGTGTGTGGTTCCTGTGGTTATGGTATAGAAGGCCATTGAATTATCAAACCAGTAATTTTGCCATTAGTTTTTCAGTTTGCTTCTTGCATGCATATTCTGTGGTCAAATCCATTAGTAAATTATCATGATAAACACCTGGAGTCTATCAAAAACAAAGAGAGTCTTATTCTGTACGTACAACCAGTCTGGTGAACATAACAAGCAAAGACTAACTGCACAATATAGAACTCAAACAGGAATATGTTTTTTATGATGTGCCAGCATAAGGGAGATCAAAGACTAAAGCCAAATAAATAGTAAGTGGGTACCAGCAAAAGAAACATATTTAGAACTTAAAGTAATCAGAAACAAACCTAGTATATGCCAACACCCTCTGAATTCAAAAGTAACATTTTCCTCCTTTTCATAAAAAGTTCAAGAGCTGGTAGATTTTCTTTTGGTTTTCAATCTACTGTTGTTATGACTGGGAGGGAACTTTCATTTCTCACAGACAACAGAATATGAAGAATCATCTCCTCACCCCATCATCCACTTCCTTCTGGTAGTTTTAGGGAGTTATCCCCCTCCCTGCTGACGTCTGATTGAATTTTTCTTGGCTGCTCTGTGGAATTTGTCAGGTTCCATTAAGCATTTATTGAGCTCAACTCCCTATCTGGAACACCTGGAACATCACCTGGCAAACTGCAACAATCTGTCTGGCACCTGGGGACTGGCAGAGCAAATTTTTCCAGGTGATACAAGCAGACACCCAGAATTACAGGTCAGTGCTATTTTGTGAGACAGTTTCACCTAAAGGGAAAAGCCCAAATGACTAATGTTCACTGTCCTGTTTAGTACCTGCAATGTATCTACACAAACAATTCTGAATGTCTACTGGTAATAAAAAAAACATTTGCAGGATGGGGGGGATAGTGGAGGGATTAGAGGAAGGAGCAGAGAGAAGATACAAGGGTGGCAGTGAATTGACAGGCTGAGCCTAGGGGCAAACAGTTACATCTGTGCTTGATTTGTCAGGGATTTACATTAGTGAAACTTTAACTCTGCAGATGATAAGTAAGATTACACTTACAGAACAAGTTTATGCAAAAAAAGCTTAGTCTACAGAGCGTATGAGCCCAGACACAGTGGATTTGGCAGGTTTCAGTGAGTCTGGTGACTCGGTTTAATAAGTGCATTTACATAAAGGATTAGGACATCTGGAAAAGTAGCATGGTAATTTACTGGGATATAAATAACGTTAATTGGGAGGTCACAGTATGCAAAACACTCCATACATGCAAAAGAAAATGATGAAAAATGAAGGGGCAGAGATATGCATCTTGCTCTTGGTTACATCAAATGAAGCTGAAACTACTAGCTGCCCATGCCTTTCTAAGGGTCACTTATGATTTTAGTTCCCACTACAGAACTTTACTTCATAACAGGTATGGATATAAGTGGTGTCTTTTTCTTAAAATCCCAAACCAAAATCAGTGGTTCACATAAACTAGCATCAGGAGACATCCAGAATTCAAAGGATCTGTGGGAAATTACTTAAAAGGTGTGACCTAAATAAGCAGTGGGCTAGGTAATTCAGTTTTACCCAATAACCTGCTTCCATGGCAACATCATCAATCTCTTTTCAGCTACAGAAGTAACACTGAAAAGTATGTTTACACCTAATTCCAACTTGCTTTAAAAGTTCTGTGATACATACTAGAATTTTGGCTTTGCAAACATCCTAGTGAACTGGTAAGAATGAGATAACAAACAGTTTGCAAGAACTATAGTGTACCTCTGGATTAAATTATAGCTTGGTAAGCAATTTTACTTCCTTTTCATTTTTCTTAAATGTATAAAATTACTGTTTCTCTGCTTATCCAACAGTTCAGTGGAGCACAAGCAGACCTTTTGCAATGTCCATATGTTTATATTTCAAGCTCTTTCCAATAAATATTGTTTTAAAACAATTGAAATGTTGCTTATACAGAGCTAAAAATAGCTTGTTTTGAGGGGGTTTTTTCCCAGGTTTTTTGATAAGTTTTGCTTAGTTCTGTCCCTTTCCCAAGCTATTGGTTACAGGAAAAGATTTGTCCGCATGCATACTCACTCAGACATAGAAGTGTACATACAGTACATTGATATGTACAGGGGAACAACAATGTAAATTCATCTGTGGTAATGTACTGCTCTCTGATTTGGTTGAGTGAAAGTTCTCTGTGAAGTGACTTGGCTTTAACTCTTGCCTGATATCTGTTTAGAATTGCTGCCAAATACACTGAAGAAATACATGTGCACAAAGGAAATTATTTCTACTACCTGGCCTCAAAATGGTCAATTTTGCTCCCATGCAATCCAATTATATCATTACTATATTCAGACAGAGTGGGAAGCTGTTTGAAATACGGAGCAGGAGCAGCTGGGCTTTTGTAGTCAGAGAGAATGTTGTTGCTGTACGTATTGACCTTATCCAAGCAATTCAATATGTAAAACTAAAGGCCAAGATATATAAGCATGAGGTATGAACATACGAGCAACCATGTTTGAAAGGGATTAGGTTTTGGAAGGGCCAGTTCAGCTGTATGCTGCTGCTGGCATCTGTTAAGAGCATGGGAAAACACTGTTCATGTTTTGGTCCCTGAGCCAGATGTATCACTTCATTCATCCTTGCAGTGGGATGTTGATAACATCTGAAAGCAAACAAAGGTGATGATTTGGAGTGGCTGCTAGTAGGCAGGCAGTTCTCTTTCCACCCATCATGCTCTGTTTTGGTTGGATCATTTCCCCAACAGACAAGATTATAACTTGCCTTAGAAAAGTGGCCATGTTCACTAACAATTACAAATTGTGATCACAGTCCAAGAAATGCAGCATAGCTTGGTTCTGTTTGTGAACTTCTCACCTGAGGAAATACATGCCTAAGCAATTTCTTTTCCTCCAGTGTTTATTATAAGAGAAATGCTAGCAACCTTTAGCTATTCGGTTCTCTCTTGGCTGGACTAGTTGGTTCCAGCCAATCATTGCCACAACTGTCTGAGGGGAGAGCTTCTATCCTCTGTTGCTCCTCTTTGGCATTCAAGCCGTGACCCACTCCTGAGTCAGCTAGCTTTGTAAACTCAATTTCATGATCCTTGACAAACATTATAAAAATAATCTGCAATTTACTGTAAACCTCTCCATGAAATTCCAGTTATTGTCAATGTATTGTATATTTTTAGTCCTTATTGCATAATGTTTATATCCAAAAAATTATTTAAATAAACTGTACACTAACTACCCAGTAGGTTACAGGTAAAGGTGCCCTAGAACAGCCACAGGTCTGAGCTAGAGAGGTCTTGTTGCAGAGGGCAGAGTATCCTACACCACTGTGATTCATTTTGGTTAGGGCTGCCCGCTGTGCAAACTTTCTCTTTTCAGATCTCATACCGTTTGTTCCTAAGGACACTTGGTGAAAACTGCCTCATTTTCCTTGAAGTGATGATACAGCATTTTTCTAAACAGTATAAAATGTACAGAAAAGCAGCTTATTCTTCCCTGTCTCTGACCAAGTTAATTGGATATTAGAATTAGAATCATGTTAAGTAATCTCTGTCAAATCCTATTAGCTCCCTTGCTCTTTTCCAGAGTATCTGCTGAATGATACAAAGCTTGTAGAAAAGCTAATCCCTATATACCTTATTAGTGCAGCTGAAGTATTTTGTTTGTCGAAGTAAATGAGACCTTCAGGCTTCCCATTGCCCACATCACAGGGAGAGTTTACCATTCTCCCATGGCACCCTCTGCAGTAACCAAGAACAGCAAACTAGAGATACTAACCTCTACTGCAACGATAACTTTTACAGTTTTCATGACCTGTGTTGAGAATTTAAATGCAAAAATATACTAAAATCCAAAGCTATAGTTCCCACAGCAGCTATAACTCAGTCACGGTATTTGGACATACGTTGTGGAGTATAGACATAGTAATGCAAAACACTAAAGCTACCTCTGGTTATGGTTGGCTGAGGGAACCATAACTCTGAGTTTCCTGACTTTTGTGTTAAGATCTCAACCATAAATATTGCTCTAATGTAGCTTTGTGCAGTGGGTTTACATTGGCATTGGGAGACGCTCATATGGAAACAGTAGAGAATTAGTGTGGTATGCTTATTAAATGAGTAATGCTTTTAGAATAATTGCAGGGGTGAAATCGTGTCTCCAGTGAAGTCAAAAGAGACAGGGTTTTCACTCAGAAACATTTTATTTATTCAGGGAAGAAAACAACAAATCTCCAAGTGGGTTTCCTCTTTATTAAAAAGGAAAGGGGCCTCTGGTGGTCTAGTGGTTAGGGTGCAGGACTCTCACCGCTGCGACCCGGGTTCGATTCCCAGCCCCCCGGGCAGATGGAGCTCGTCAGCCTTGTAAGGCAATCCATCTAAGAGAAGGTCACTCTAAACAAACCTACGTTCTGAGACCCTCACTGCCACTGTCCAAGTTTGCTTGGCCCCGGCAGATGAACCTCAGGATTAAAGGGTGGGCTCAGTTCAGCGCACGCTGTGTCTCACCTAAAAAATCCACTGCGCAGGCTCGAAGGGTCAATGACCTTTCCCAAATCTTCGCTCGCGAAGACTGGCCATTATTTATTATAAAAAGGAAAGAATTTCATATCAGTTCCCTCTTTCCAAATCAGGACTCTAAAGCAATAATCAGTTTATTCTAAAGGAATGATCAGCACCTTGACTAGTAAATGGTTAAGGGGCACATTGCCTCCACAGAAAAACTTAGATGTTATTTGGTTTGTTCTGTTTTCCTTTGCTCTTTTCCATATTAAATACACCAAAGTGACTATTTTGCACAGTTATTTGCTAACTAAAAGAATTTCTTACTTACTCTAACTTTTCCCTGTTTATCAGTTGATGACAGTAGATTAATGATCTCATAGAGTATGGAGCAACTGGAAAAGGGTCACCATCGAAAAGCTTTCAGCAGAAAAGTTTCAGCCAAACCTTGTAATTCAGGTAATTTCTGCATGCTTATTTTGAAGGAGGAAGTGTAATATCATTATTTTTCTTGGAACTTTTCTCCTAGAGGATTGGTTTTTAGCTTATGATTTAGATTGCACAAACCAGCCTACTTCATTATGAAAAAAAAAAAACAAACAAAAATAAAGAGAGACAGGCTGGTCACAAGAGGAAAAAAATTTGTGTCTTGCAGTGTGTGACCAGCCAGAGGAATGCTCTGTTTGTGCCAATCTGCCTTGTGTTTTCAGCTGGGAAAGACACTGTGCAAACTGATAGCAGATGGTAGAGCTGAAAATAGGTGCTTTATATGTTTGATTCAGAGCCAACATTTTGTCGTTTAGTTGTCTCACATCTTTGCACTGCGTTATGTTGTGTAATCATGTGTGACATACTGAAATCAGCCTTACCAACACAGTATTTTCTGAAACAGGACTCTTGATGCAGTGGGCAAAAACTCTGTGTGTTTACTGTTCTTGGAAAGACTTCCTCTGTCGTAAGCCACCCTTTGAGGAACATTTCAGCTAGCTTATCCTTATGAGAAGGGCCAGTGGGGCCACTTGGAGAAATCTCTGTTCAAAGACTCTTTGGGGAAGAAATCCAGATTCCTTGGCTGGTGCAGGGAGAATGTTTGTGGAGAGAAAAAGAGGGTGGTCTCTGCAGAGTGGTTGTGAGCCATGCAAATACAGTGCCACTGGCCTGCCTTGCAAAATGAATACGTTCCAGCTCCCTGCCAAAAAATGTCATATGGCAGCACAGTATTTTTAGCTGCAAAGGGAGCTATGAGCTCAGTTCTTTCTCTCTTTGCTGAAGCAAGGCTCTTAGAATGCTCTGCCATGAGCATGAAATGGTATGTGTTGGTGAAGACCGAAGTCCAATTATTCAGGGGCCAAATCTCAGACTTAGTGCATAATAACCCTATTTAAAGATGAGTGGTTTTATTCATGAATCTCAGATCTACCCATTTCCATGCTGGTGAGGCAATAGCTCCATTACAATTCCTCATCTGAGCAAGAAAAAGGAGGGAAAAAAACTATAGAAGACAAAGATCACTGCGTGTCAATCTGTGACAATCTTCTTTCATGAGACTGTTTCCACGATGCTGCATTTGCCTCTTTCTAGACTTTTTAGAATGTTCTTAGCATGACAAAAAAACCCTCTAATAAAGCTAAGAAGAGGAAAACAAGCCTCCAAAATTTCCAGAGAGAAACTAATTAATACAGGTCATTAGCTTCATATTTTCTAGCTTAGGCTTTCTGAGCTGGTCTTGCCTGGTAGACTTTTTCCTCATAGATGGTTTAGCAAAGTGTGATCTTTCCTTGTTCTGCATTCCAAACTTTCCGCAGTCAGTGGAAGCCATTCCCATAATTTCCACATTTAATGGAACTCCCAAACCACATTAAATGTTGTCTCCCTCTTATTGCTGAAATCAGTGTTAGAAATCAAGTATGAAGTTGAGCCTGTAACACAAATGAGGATAACAAGCCTGACCACAGTGCTTAAATGTCTTCCATGAGTTTCTCTTGTAAGTACACTTGCACCCTCTAAGGTAAAAGTCAGTGGAATAAACTTCTATCTGCTCCAAGAGTGTCAGGTGTTGGGAAAACACAACACAAAAAAGTCAAAAAAATTCTTATATTCAGTCCATCAGACTTAGTAATCAGTGCCACTATTCATGGAACTCCTCACTGAACTCCTTCCTTCCTCCTAGCTGTTTAATACATCTGGAATGAGTTTGAGGAGGAGCTGGCTGTTATGTCCGTTTTGCTGTCCCCTTTACATAAATAAATGTAAATATTTTGTTGCAATTAAGTATTTTCAATGAAATAATTTGACCTCTTTTGACAAAAATATCTCAGGAAATTATGGTAACTCAAAGCAACTGAGGATGTTTCCCCCAGAATGGTCAGTAGGAGCCCATATATACAGGCACACATGCTCATGAGGATAAATAAAGCATATTTGATAGGCTTTGCTTTGAAGAACAAATATATTCATGGCCATTTTACTCCCAAAATAAGGAAGGCTATGCCTGCTGCACTGCATTATAATATTCTCTAGAAACAAAGACTTGCTATGTTTTAACTGTATATTAAAATAGAAAAAAGTCTGTGCAACAAGATATGGTGATTTAAATTTCCCAATTGAAAGTTGTTGAATGCATATCTTTAGTAGATATTTCAGCTAATTAAAGTAATAGAATCAAATGAACCTTAACATAAACTCTTAAGAATATTACCATTCCAAACATTGTCAGGAAAAGAAGACACTGCAGTCTTCTGTGAGGCATTTTTAGAGAAGTTTTTACTTTGCATTTGACACGGCTTTACATTTATAATTTGCTACATGGTTTTATTTCTGGTTTTTGTAGTACTTCAGGTATGGGTATGTTTTTTGTTTAATTTTTGAAGTACACTGTTTATTTATTGATCTCTGATAGAACCTAGAAGAAAAATAAAAAAAAGATTAGGGAAGTTCTAAAGACTTGTTTAAAATATTTTTCAGATTTTTAGGTTAGAAAATTAAAAACACATTGCACAAATGTTAAATATAACATACAAATTACCTATGACACAGAAACAGAAATCCTTCTATATAGTTCCAAATGGATTTTCCTTGAGATTTGCATCCACAGAGTCCATCAGCTTCTCCTGCTAGCAATTTCTGCAGGACATGCTCTCATCTGAGAAGCAGGGCCAGTTCAGCCCCTCATGGCCTCAGCTTACAGGTAGCTCACCCTCCACACCTGGAAGGAAGCTCACAGTCCCTACTGGAGATGGGGCCTTTTTGACACTCTTCTTCTGAAAGCTTTTCAGGCATAGTCTGTTGGACTCCAAAGACCTTAAAATTAAGGGCCAAGAAATGCAAAATTGTTGAATAGGTTAAAAGCTAGGTCTCCCAAGGAGATGTGCAAGCAGACCTTTCTCGCAGCTTAAATACTTTTACAGTCACCAGTTCCACTTTAAAGGGAGCATATTTAGTCATTTGCTATTTATTCCTTTTCTATCCTTTTGCATTGACATGTACTAATAATTTGTCCAATACCTGTAACTCCCATAGGACAAAGAACTGGTACAGGTCTATGGAAACTACTGAAATCAATAGAGCTACTTCCAAACCTGGACAGGTTTATATGGAAAAGAAATCTTGCCCATACTTCACACAAGGAATCTTTGTTGCTGAAATCTGTGCCATAATTGCGGGTTTGTTTGTTTTTTTCAGCTTTCTTACTGGGGCAAGTGCACCAGCCTGACCTCGCTCTTTCTTTCTTTTGGAGGCTTTTTGCATAACAGAGAAGAACAATGATCTTTCTCTAGTGTATATTTGGATGCTGAAGCTGTAATACTGAAAAATAATTCTGTTTTGTTTTTTTTTTTTTTAAGATAGTCACAGGTTCTATCAAAGACAGGTTTTTAATCAAGAGGATAATTATTTAATGCTAGTCTGAAATGGCAAATGCATTATTTACTAGGAGGTACCCTATTCTGTACAGAAAAGGGAATTTGCTCTCTATAAAACTGCAGCATAAAACACCATGCTGCTTCAAGCAAAAAACCCCCAATATCATACATCCGAAGAAGGAAAAAATACAGCTTGCATGTTGTCAGAGTAGTATTTTTATCTCAGCACAGAGCTAGTGGTATTCATCAACCTGCCTTCTCTCCTGTTTTTCAGTAGTAAAAAATGGGAGATTTCAATAATATTTCAAAGGTCGTCCACAATTTGAATGCCAAACCACTGCTGCAAAGGAATGTGAACTATACAATTGTTTTAGTGATGTGGTGGTTGAGCTACATTTGATGATATTGTTCAGCTATACTGTGCATGGAAAAAACCTTTCAAGGAAATTATTTTTATTTCTTTGCCATGCCCACAGTCAGTAAACTCACAAAGTAGAGTCTGAAGAATGAGTGAAAAGGATTCAGACTGCTTCCTACAATGTGCAAATCAGGACAGGTTTTAATCTCTCCAAAATCTGAGGAAATGTTTGAACAGGCTGAACCCTCCAGGACAAGTGGTACCTACACTAAGTAGATGAAGCTCATTTTGGAACATACAGTTTCTGGTGGTTGTGATCAAGCTCCCAGCATGCACAGAAGCACTTCTCAATGGACAACATAGAAAGCTTGGCTTCTGTGCAAGCAACATCACTGTTTGAAACTGTGCAGTCTGGGATCTCAACTCAGCCTTACCCTGGCTATCTGGTAGGTGGCCTTGGGCACAGCTCATGCATTTGAACAGCAAGAAACACGGTACAAAGCAAAGCAGGCATTGTTCCTTTTGTTCAAAATCACAAAAAAAATATGTCAACAGTGCTAATCCATTCCTGGAATTTTTAAATATTTTAGAAATTGTCATTTCAAAGCACCTGTAGGTTCCAGTCAGTGCTCAGCATCAGTGGGGAACATCAGGCCAAGATAAACACTGGCAAAAAAAAAAGGGTTCTCGAAACCAGGATACTCAGAGAGAAGAACCAGATCTGCACCTTCTTCTTGTGCCCAGAACAGCCTCAAACAAAAAAGGATTCAGGAGAGAGCAACAGGCAAGTTCCATCTTCCCCATCAGGTGTATGGGGGATATGTAGTCACATCTCACTCCTTGCCCTGGAAGAGTGGAAGTGACCTTCAGCAGGCACCTCCAGTGGTCATAATATCAGCAAATATCAAGTTGTGACATAAAAATTCAAATAGTTATCTCCTATTATTTGAGATATCTCTTCAAAAAAACTCTCATACCCTCTGGTGTGAAATTCTAAAATGAAATTCTGGTGGGGCAGTTCTAAATCCAGGAAGGAGGCTAGGGTGAGCACCAATTCTGACCAAAGCAGACAAAACAACTTGTTTTCACCCTATCATCTTCCTCTGGTATATGTGATTTTCTAACTCACTCATCATATTTACAGTTGTATTCACTTTCCTCCTTCACAGAGTACATCAAGTAATGTATCTATTTCTCTAAAATGTGAAGAAGATGGGAAAGCAAAGGCATTGATTCAGATTAATATCTACCATTTGACTCATATATAAAAGGAACATCATTTGCTCCCTGCTAGGTCACATTATCACACAGTGACAAATTCTGGAAATGGCACAAAATCAAGCATTCATAATGTAACAGCTTTCTTTCACAGTAAGATAAAAAAAACTGGCAAAGTAGCAAAACACGGCTTGATGAAGTCTGGTTTGCAACATTCAAACTAGTGTTCATGGGTCTTGGGAATGAAAGAAAACTTTGCTTTTGACATTTTGGAAAGGGAGCAATCTTAAATCAACTCTGCTAGTTTTGTCTGAGAGCTGGCATGGATTTATTCAGATAACTTCATCCAAATTGTTGGTCGGCCAAGGAGATCTTAAAGTTAAAAACCAGATAATCTAGTAAAACAAAATAAAAGGCCTAATTAGTGATGGTAGCTCTGGCCTCATAAGAAAATAATGTGATGGATTTGGAACACAGATGAGAGCACTAGCTCCACAGAAGTGTTATTCCAGCCACAGAAGGTCTTAAATACACCTTTTAAATTGTATAATATAATGCCAGATGGTTGAGCCACATCTGAGATTTTCAGGGCGTTCAGTATGAGATCAAAGTTAAGTAACCACTGAAAGAGAGTAAAATTGCTAAGAACCTACCATTATAGTTAATGTGAGCACTGAAAAATTGATTCTTGATCTTGTTCAGAAAAACTCTTGGTGGGTGGCATTTCTGTGAAATAGGTGTTAACTGGATTAGCTCAGTTTCAGGTCATGTTTTTCAACTGAAAATGTAGTCCTTTCCAGTATTTTAATAAAATAAAATTAGTATAAAACAATAGTTTTTCTAACTAATAGCCAAACTGCTGAATTCTCTTATTATAGTCAAAATGACATTCATCTCTGAATCAAAGTAGTTTCATTCCTGAACATGACCAATCTCTGGCTGGACAGCTTGGCTGCATCTACACTTTCTTTTCAAATCCTTCTGTGGGTGGTGGCAAAACTGTTCAAGGTCTCTGATCTAGCACCTATCAATATTGCTGTCTTCAATCAAACTATCATTTACAGGGCGAGATTCAACTTTACATTAAGACACATAATCTTCAAATAATCCTATGTAGGTGTTGAAACTGGCCCTGCAGCTAAGGGAAACCTTCTCAATGTCACAAACAGTGTCTGAATGGCAATTCACCTCAATCCAGACTATACACTTAGGGCATGGTTGATTGTGTTTACGTGTTCATGCTATTTGAGATGCCCTAAGGTATCTGAAACACACCCACAGAGGAGGTAAAGGTGGCACATGCCCCACAGAAGAGCTGTGATTTCCTAAACTGTCAGCTAGGAGGTCAGGCAGGACACCCTGGAGCATCTTAAATGGCATGGTTATACAACACTTATGTATGGACAGATGAATTCAGTGGCCAGTCAACCAAATCCCTCTTTAGATTCCATAGACCAGACTGGGATTCAGATACCTAGCTCATGTATAGAGAGGTATCTAAATGTAGCAGCTTTGATCCCATAAAAGCCTTAGTCCTACCCAAGTTATTAGTCTGCAACGTATATAGACACATTCAATTCTGGCTACCTAAAAGCTCATGATCCCCTACAAGGGCTACATGGGTCCTTCATAGGTAGTCTCCTAGGCTGTGTTGTACACCATATTGGTTCCCCAACAAACAAATCCCACAAACATAGTTTGTAATAAACACAGAGGTAGCAAAACCAGGTGACAAAGAGCTGTCCATCCCAAGTAAACATCAGGCCTGCACTAGATACAGTATCTAAGCTAAACTATAGGCTAAAATCAAGGCCAAAAGCCCAGATTCTTCCCCTTCCCATGGGCCTTGAAGATAGCCTTAGTCCATGTCTGAACATCAAAGCACACTCATATGGTGTAAAGAGTGTTCACATGGACTCAAGCCCAAGCCTACTCTTATTTCTCAAGTTTATTTATCCTTCTATCCCAGAAAGCCACTGGTTATATGCAACACTGTGGAGCGAAAAGTCATGAAAAACAATCAGGACTATGATGGTATGAGAGTGACCATGGGCCATGTCTTTGTTCACCGCATCAGTAGTATAAAGGAGGAAGAGAGAGGAGTTGTCTGGAAGAAAAAAATCACCTAAAGCAGGGACATCATGAAGACCTTACCAAGCGTTTTGATGTTGTCCAAGTTAAAATTGACAAAACAGTTACCCCAGTGTAACACTCATGTAAATAACAGGAAATAGCACCTACATTTTACAAGTAAGAGTGAAAGGTAACGGATGTAATAACTACTAGGGACACAGGTATGGATATACCTTTTACAATAGTAGAAGAATTTTCCAACTCACCAACTTAAAACTAAAAAAAAGCAGAAGAATGAACTGTTTATCTTCAGGCCTTTATCCTTCCTTGATCATGGATAAGGAAGGAAATAATGAGAAGCCATTATTAGACAAGGAAACATCTTGACAGTATGTAATTTATTTAGGGTCTCTACCTCCCTGCTGTTTAGCTTGTAAACAATTGCAAACACAGGCTGATTGGCAGAGCAGGCACCAAATGTCGACTCTGCAGCCCAGAGGCTGGGTAAAAATATTTTTAAAAAAGATGTCCAACTAGATCCTCAGCAGGTGTCCTTTGTAGTAGCTCCATTAAGGGACTCACTAATGCTTAATTAAGCCTCGCTATGTGCCTAATCCCAATGTGGACTTCATTGACATGAGACATTGACATGAGATGTTTATACAAGCCCTTAATGATAATTTTCCCCTGACTTCAGGTTTTTAGTGATGTAAATGTGTCAAATTTGTCACTAGGACCTTTTATTTATTTATTCCTTGAATACAAAACTTATTTTTCAAGTAACTACTAAGGTACAGTATTCTTAGACTCTATTTTTCCCCCTAAATGGCATTTCAACTTTTCACTAGCAAATAAATAAATAAATATTTTAAAATCATGCTTTCAACATTTGAAAATATCTTTAAACTTTTAGTGAGGAGGAGAGAAAATAAACTTGAAAATAAAGCTAAGTTGCTTTATTATTAAAGGTTTGAAGTGGCTATGGTTGCCACTCCCAGTAAGATTTCTTAAGTATCTAGATGAGTTGCTCTGGATATGCCTAGGATGTGCCAGGCTCAGTGATGCTGAGGAGCTTGGCACCTATGCCAGTGACATCAGGACCACTGCCAAGACCACTCTGCTGGATCTGACCAACTAGGAGGTTTCAGAGCACGCCTCAGATTAGTCTCAATCCCTTCACGGCACAGAGAACCTGGTGCAGCTGTTACCTCAATTCATTACTTCTGGTTAAAAACCGCACTTACACATGGTATGGGAAAGTTGTTCCAGCTCTGTTTCTACCGGGCTCCATAGTATCCAGGGTTATGGTCCTTCCTATCTGTCCTCCTCAAGCTGTTAGACTTTTCATTGATGAATTAATTAACTGGCCATTGAAGAAAGCAACTATCAAAGCCAAGCTGCAAGGTCATTTGTTGGGACAAAGAGGTGGGAAAGGGGAGACTTACAATTACTTGACCTGACTGATATCACTACCATTAGGTTCCATAATTATTTCATTACAAGCACAACAGTTTCAATGGGAGTAATTAAAAGAGATTTCCATCAGAATGCCATTGGGGTTTAGCATTTGGAGAATTTGTTAAGGTGGAGGGAAATTCAGATTCACATGCGCTCCTCTGCCAATCGAAGGCTAGGATGGAGGGGATTCTCCTTCCCTTTGCTGTCATTATGTCCCAGTGACCAGCAGGAGCTGATACCCTCAGCCAGGACCAGAGACAAGCATATGCTTCCCAGACAGCAGACAGGACCAAGCCCGAAATGGGAAGTCTCTTCAGAAAGACCACATTGTACCATGCTCTTTCCTGGTGGAGCCCCAACCTTAGTCACTGTGTGGTGAGGCGGCTCTCACCACACACCAGCACTTCTCAGATCCAGCAGGTCTCTGGTTGTCTTCAAAATGGGTAGGCCTACTGATAAATAGATCCCCTGCTTTTCCACCATCCTCTATCTATCTCCTCACTCGGAAAGTGAACCGAGTGCTATGCTGCATCTCCTTCAACCACACTCCTGACAGCTCTGGGTCTCAGTCCGTGCAGCCATGTGCTACTTTCTCTGCCCCACTGGAGAAACTATTCTGCAGTCTAGTGGTCCAAGGATGCAGGACAGTCTGCATGTATATTATTTGCAGTTGTCCCTCAACATTTTTCTTCCCTGTAGCATTGCAGTATGTTTAATGAAGTCTGCAAACTTGCCAGCTTCCCAAGCCTCTCTAATTAGGCACTTGTGATATGACAAGATTCTTAACAATATTATTTAGTTTTCCTGAGACATAGCAAGAGAAGGTTATGTTTCTCTACTTGTAGAAACCAGTAGCATGATGCATGAAACTTCAGGAAATATTGTACTGGCTGGTTGCTTAAGTTTTAAAATAAAACATACTTGTGTCTGAGCTGGATCTGAGTTTTTCAGCAACCTGAATTTCTGTAAGGATATTTTAATTTCCATCGTTTGGTGCAATTGGGTTTTAAAATATTTCAACTCTTATCTTTTGCTGGGAGAAAACAAAAATCAGTCTAATTCACACAGCTCCTTTTCATAACACAGAAAATGTAAGAAGGCAGCCCTCTCTCCCAATGGTGGCATTTCCTCCAACAGAATGAAAAAATCCAAACCAACTCCACTAGCTTGTCAGCCACATAGATAAGCCTGCACGCAATAATCAAAGGGGAAAGCACCCTCAAGGATAACACCCTCTGCAGGGTATTCTCCTGAGGAGAGTAGAAATTCCCCATCGCTCCCCCTTCTGGCCTCAGCCAGAGCATGGTAATGGCCTGGAGTGCTGGGACCTACCTTGGTGGCAGTTCCTTCAGCAGATTAAATTCAGAACACAGTGATGCTTTCTTGAAACTGATTGAAATGGCTCTCTTTCCTTAAGACCTGTTCAGCAAAATGGAACCCAACTGTGTTTGGGGAGTCCCAGAAATGGCAATAAACACAGCTACGGCATCTGAACCACAACTCCCCAGTAAGTATGGGAGTAATGTAGAGCTGTTTCCTGCTTATCAAACTGAGTCTCTCCACCAGTCCCAAGGAAATTAGCAATACCTTGCCAGTCACCATTTGAGTATCACCTTTACCATGCTACTAAGCTGCAGTATGACTAACAAGATTTTCCAATTGTATTTTAAACTCAACCAAAACAGTAGTCTCACGGAAAACAAACAAACAAAACTCCACAAAAGTTTATCACTTTTCTCAAACATAAACAAAAAAATAATCTTCAGATGACTCAGTTTTACACCTGTGGATCAACTTTAAAATCAGAAGGTACTGGGACATGGCTTACATTAATTTGGGGGTGAAGAAATATACCCCAACCAAATTTTGAGAGACAGATAAGATTGGAACTGCAAGCAGCATGACACTTACTACTATACTCTAATGAACAACCAGCCAAGCCAATTTAGTTATGCAACAATACTTGGTTTCTCTCCTCTGCAGCACCTCATGTCAAGGAAAGATTATACCAGCAGCAATTTGTTTCAGATTTACTCTGTCAGATCAAATACTGATAGCTTCAGACCACCCTAATCTGGGAGAGAAAATTAAGCTCTCTGTTGACAGAAGAGCCACTGGTGATTTTCCTGAGGCACTTCATTGTTTACGTAAAACCATTAAGGACGCTGGGAGTGATATGAGTTCAAACTCTTTTTCAAAAACATAACCAAAACCACTTCAGATTTATGATTTTGTCTTGGTATGGTATTCTTTTTAACTCGGACTAAATGCAAATCTAAACACCAGTTGTGGCTACTGAAAAATATTTGGTTTCTTTTCACAGAACACTAACCAGTGGTTTAGCTTTGGGAGCTGTAAATAAATGAACTGCATTTTGAAACAAACTCCAGAGTTTACATCATCTTAACTATAAACTGTAAATTAGGTGCAATGGAAGTATTACATCTTTATATGCTACTTAGAGATAAAGCTTTCAGAGACAGCTAAGGAATTTAAATTTTCTATTTCTATTCATTTTAATAGAAAACTACACTCAGCTCCCTCAGGTAGTTTGAAAAACTTCATCTTAACAGACTGTGTTATAAACCCTAAACCTATTAGATCCTTGGATTCATTCCCACCAAGTTTAGGAGAATTGGATCATGCTCTTGTTGCCTTTCCAAGCCATGGCTCTCCTCCATGGGCAGGCATCAGGGTCTGCAACACAGTGGCAGGGCCCCAAATGCCTCCCTACCTTCAACCCCCTAATCAGTCATTGGAACTTTTTCTCCCTAGAAACAGGGTGAAAAAGGCCACTGTAGTGCACAAAGAAACTAAGGAAGACCACATGCAACTCCAGCACCGACCTAAGGAGTGGGTTAATTTGCAGATTTTCTTGGTTGAGGAAGCCAGCAGATGCTGTAACTTCTTCACATGAACAGAGAGAGAAAAACAGGAGAATTTGCCAGGTAAGTTCAATGCTGGGAGAGAGACCCAGAGGAAGGTATTACATTATTTTATAGCAAGGTCAGCAAGACTGTCAGACCACTTACATCAACAGCAAAACACCCGCTGCCTGCCGTGGTGCCAGATTGCCCTGGGTCACAGTGTCTGGGCGCTGGAGGGAATTGCAAACCCTCAGGTACCAAAGGTGTTCTCACAGCTCAGACCCACCATAAACTTTGACCAGCACAGGAAGAGCACATCCTCAGGTCTGAGCTATGCTGACACACTGTAGATGCATCAACTCAGGACCTTCAGCCCAGGACCAAGCCCTGGCTGAGCAGTGTGTCAACTACCTACAGCATCAACTTGTTAATTCTCCATCTTTAAAGGAGTGGGCTCTTTTTCCATAACACTCATTGGAAGCATAAGTTAAACTGAAGTTTCATTAATACACAAGGTTTAAGTTTGCTTTTGCATCATAGGAACAATGCTGTTTGAGAGTTCAGATGACATAATGCTGAATATTGCAAAAATTATAAAATAACCACAGGTAGATTTAAACCAAACACAAAATTATATTAGTTGCATTTGAATTTAAAGCCAAATTTTTGATCAGGGCTCCATTTATTGGCAATTCTGGGAAAAAGTTTCAGTATAATCCCCAGTTAATGAAACCTTTGCTAGTGAATTTTCTTTGTCAACACTGCATTTAATGTGAGAAGTGCTTATACCTGCTAGATCATCAAAACCTGCAAAGCTAATAGGCTCAACTGGAATGTAAAAAACAGGGAGGATTTTCATAAAACTTTAATAAAAGGGTTTGGCCTAGAATGGTGTAGGGTGATTCCTTTAAAAACAACTCTACTATTACTATTCTACAGTTTCCAAATGCTTTTTTGCCATGAAAATTGACAGGCAGCTATGTAAATATATATACATATTGTAAAGTATTTCTTGGAAATGTTGTACAAGTTAAACAAAAAAAAAAATCAATTGTAAAATCCCTGGAAACCTAACCAACCTAACCTAACTCAGCTTTAGATCCTTTTTGTCTAGTTCATCACTTGCAGAGTTGGATGGATGCCAAGACCCAAATAAACTGGCCTGAGAGAAAGGCAGTCTTGACCACTGCTAACAAGCAGCCAGAGGAGAAGCTAGTTTAGTTCACTGAAATGGTAGGCTCCCCTGCTGCAGCACCAGGGTTTTTTTGATGTCAGGACACACAGTGACTGACAGAGAATCGGTCTAATCTGATCTCTGTCCAGCACATCCATCTCACTCCACCACAGAGGCAGTTCAGGTTTAGCTGGGTGGGGATATCTGTGCTGGAGCCATTTTAGAAAAACTATCTATAATGAAAGAGCTGTAGGGTGGCATTTTCCTGCATATTTTTGTGAGACTTCTGTGCCAAAGGTGAAGTTGTTGTTCCCATTTGCATGTCATTCAGAAGTGCTCAGGGGCTATCTCTTGCTGGTAGCATTATTTATCGTATAGGAAAGGTGTTTCCTCTTTTAGAAATTTGACAACCACTACATTGTTCTTCTTCCCATAACTCAAAAAACTGCAATGTTGTAGTCAGCCCTGACATTGCTCTGATTCCTCTAGTCCAATGAAATTACTCTTGCACTATTGTGTCATTTCCATAACTGCTTATCCACCTGAACTTTAGGTATTCCCTTCCTCCTTCTCCTACATGAAGCCATCTGCCACAAAGACCGAGAATCCAACAGTGAGGGAGACTTTTAAAGAATTCTTCCCACTGCATGCAGTATGTGCTGAGACAGGACTTTGGAAATTCAGTTAATGCTTCCACGAACACAAGTAATGTGTGAACGTGCCTGTGGCTGTGTACTTCCCTATGAAACCTTAGAACTAGGATTAAAGTGACTTTCAGGTCAAGCTGGATGATTGCACTGAAAAAGAAGCACTTTATTTTTCCTTTAAAATTTAAAACTCTTCATTTCAACCATGTTGACTTTGTGTCACAGAAACAGGAATGCTCATGGAAACAGTATTAAAAATATTTTTAAATACTCAGGAAAAGCAAATTTTGAAGCCCTACAGAAAATATTTGCAGTGGAGATCTTATTCCCCTCATCCAGTCAGGAAACAGAAATACACCATATACACTGCACAGCCATTACAGCTGTTTGAAGTGTGCCAAGAACTACTCATAAATTAACTACAGACATAGAATACTGTAAATAACTTTGATGAATAGCTAATCAAAATCTTCTCAATGGCAACTCAACTGAAAAAAAAGTGGAAACATTTGTTAGAAAATAAGGTATTACAGACTGCATCTCTAGCTTGACTGTCCAGTTTATTGAACAACTGTATTACATTCTGTCAAGTGTACCCAGGCTGATGGGTAAGAAAACCTTTCGCTTTATTTTTCTTCCTTTTTGCTTGCCCTATTGCTAGTTGAGTTTCTCATGACACTGCTGCCTGAGTGGGATCCATAGTGCTGCACAGTGAAAATCCTAGGAAAACAAGGGAACTGCCCTTCACCAAAGACATGTCCTGGGTACACTCCTACACCAGCACACGGATCTTTTCATGATTTCTTGCAAAATCCCCGTCTCATGTTTATGCTTGAACTCTCAATTTTTAAAAACACCTATGCTCACCTATTTGAAATGTGCCTTAATGTGGTACAGACCTGTGACTGACATTAAGCATGCTGTAAGCTTGCTTTTTCACAGAAATGCTTTCCTGAATTAAAGCTTAAGCACCCAGTTACCAGACAGAAAAACAGATTCACACCTTCTTCTATTTCTAGTTTATTACAGTTATAATCACCACAGTGCTGTATTGTCTAATACTGTACAACTAATCATATCCTGAAAAAAAATCATATCATTAGGTTGGTATCAAACATTAGGAGAGTAGAAGCCAAAGGCAGGATATCTGCAGTTGGGATTTGACTTGAGCATAACAACACTCTTGTCTTCATGCTTCTAGCCATGCAAGCAAAACTATGGATTTCAGTGACAGATGATGTGCATATCAAACTTCATACATACTCCTGGAAGTAGGCCCTCCTCCAAACCCATACCAAAGCCTGTTTAATTTCAGTGAATTAAATTAATTCCTTTCCAGAAGCATCACTTTCTTTATTGATGAGGAGAAAGAACCATACACCCGCTAACAGACAGTGCTATCTAAGCAAGCAAGGTTAAAGGACAGTCATTATCTATTTAAAATATTCTGGAATCCCAAAATGCAAAAGTTTTCTTTCTTTCCCATGTAAAAAAAGTTTTCTATGATGCAGTAGGGTTATTTTAAAGTTTTTCTACAGGCTGAAAGTTCAGTAATAGTGTAAACCTCAATCTTAAATTCTGTTCTCGTGAATAAAGGTAAATTGGTTACTGAACTAAAAATGGGAAGTTGTCTCAGAATCAGACTACATTTCACAAATAGGACTGGTCTATCAGAAAAAATTCGTTTTCAAAAGTAAGGAATGCTGTAAGAAAAATCATAAGGAAAAGATTAGGTAGTAAAACCTGGAAGTGCTTCTTAAAAGTAATTTATTACATTATGAGAAAAAGGCCCAAGAACACTATTGCACAATCAAAGGGGACAACAACAAGGCTGCAAATGCATTTTTGATTCAGTAGCAAAGAAGAGGAAAAAACAAGAAATAGAATCACAAGTAATAAATCCAAGACAGAGGTACAGCAAGCAATACACACTACAAAGAGTGGAAAATTGATAGAGAAAACTAAAGATGTTCACCTGATCAGGCTAGCAATAAAAAAAATATCGTAATAAGCACAGAAGCAAACATAATGTAGAATAAGATGGCAGAGCTTAGAATATGAAAAGAAAAAGTGCGGAAAAAGCAAAATAAATAATTTACTTCTGTATTTTAAAGACCCAGAAAGATGTGATTCTTTCCAACGCAATTGTAACTTTGAACATCTCCTACGGAGGAATGTTTTATATCTAGATGGATTGTATCCCTTTTCTTAAAGGAGAAATTTTAAATAGCCACATGCAAATGGGTACCTCTGGAAATGGGGGGGGGGCGGGTTTCAGACTGAACTGTGGAAATTGCGGTCCTGGAAGGAATCAATGCTTGTAGGGACCAAGGGCTCAGTATGGCTGGCTCTGTGTGGCTTAGTGTGGCTCTGTGTGGCTCAGTGACACAGCACAAGCCCTCAGGTTGCTTTTATAGCAAAAGGGGTGAATATGGGGGTGAAGTATGACAAGGTAATTAAAAGGAAAAGAGGGTGTGAAGCCACCAAAGCAGGAGGTACAAGGGGATAGAGAGCAGGAAAGAGTCCCAAGCTCTCTCCAAAGGTGACCATGTACCACCAGGATGGTAAGTTGATTTGGGTTTTGTGCTGATGTGCCCTCAGCACCTGAAATGTTCATGACATTTTAAAATATTAAGAAATATAATAGTCACAAGTATACTATAAATACATTTAAATATAATAAATTCCTCTTGCTTCCAGCCAACACAAACTCAGGGACTGTCTGCCTGAGGAAAAAGAGACTATAGACACTTAGGTTAACATGGAAGGCAAGGGATTTCCCCATCTGGGAAATACCTTGAGGCTTAACCCCTTACACCAAGGGGTTAAGAAAAGCTTTTTGTTAGTGGTTCAAAGCAATATTCCTTAGGGCCCTAATTCAGAAGTCCATTGCAGATGACCCAACTGAAGGAAATCATACCCTTAGACAACCCAGAAAACTGCTGCTCAAGGCTTGGCCCAGGAGGGGCCTTTCCTTAGCCCTCAGTTTTTAAGTCCTGAGGGCTGACCAATATTTCCACTGTTCTTTGGCTATTCCACCCATTAGTGTCTGTCTCACCATTTTGTGCTCTGTCTGCAAAGTCTCCACAGCAGCTATGGCACCTTGGTTTTTGTTGGCATCACGTTAACGCTGTGGGACCATGACCTGTGACCACACTCTCCAGATGGTGTCATCAGACTGGAAAGTAAAGCCTACAAGTGTAGTACTGCTATCACCATGTGTAGGGAAAGAACATAAAGAATAAAATCAGTATAACTTGGATGCTGGCTATTTCAGAGGCAAGCATAAATTATAGGTATTTAAAATATCTGCCGTGTCTCCAATAGAGAAAAATTGTACAAAAAGATACACAACATTGTACCAGTGGATCAGAAAGAGGAACACCGAGAGCTACAATTGAGAAAAAATACTTCTCAAGATGCTGAGATATTAGTGCACAAAACAATTTCCTAGGGCTGTAATATTGCCTCAGGTAGATTTGTTTTCTTCTTTGGCAGAGAGAAGAAAAAAATAATTCTTGCATCCCTTTCTACCAGTGCATAAAAGTGTGTAAATAAGTTCTCATCACTTTATTTTGCAGAAGTACAAATGATTCTTCATAGGTGAGTTTCCCATTTATATTCAGAACTGTATAGCAGCCTGTACTGGTTCTGGCCGGGACAACGTTAATTTTTGCAGTAGCCAGGAGAGGGCATGGCTACGACCTGGAGGTCGTTCTATACCACCTCATATCATTGCCAGGGGCAGTGGAAGGGCTCTTTTCCAAGTCAGCTGGAGTGCTGGAGGGAGCAGTCAGGTATTGTTGGGGGTTTTCCCTTGTGAATCACTCGCCTCTTTCTTGTAACTGCTGTCATTAGTATTGTTGCTGTTACTGTTCATTTTCTTATCTCATTCCTGTTTCAAGTAAATCATTCTTATTTCAACCTTCGATCTTTAGGTTTTGTGTGTCCAGTTCTCCTCTCCATCCCACTGCAGGAGGAGGGATGACTGAACAAATGGTTTGGAGAGCCTCAGAGGGAGCACTCAGTTGGGGAGTACCATTCCTAAACCACAACATGACCCTATTCTATTTCATGCAGCTGTTACAATATCAAATCAAGTCATTGATTTATATTTATCAGTTCAGAAAGACCATGAAGTACTGCCCAGTTCTCCTAAATCAAACTACTTGGTCTGATAAAGTGGAAAAAAAAAAAAAGATAAATACTAACAAACCCTGAAAAATATGTTTGTGAAACTTGCAGAATTTCAAGGAGATTGTGAAATTATTTTCTTTCTCCTACTGCAGATTTTTTTGAAAATAAAAAACTGGGGAGCTTCTGATCTCACATCCTCAACAATGATGATTTCACATTACAATAGAGATGTTAAAATATTGATTAAAATTACAGAATGTATTAACAATTGTTACATAAAATTTCATCTCTGTGAAGAAGGGATTTTCAAAAGAAAACAACTTGAATATGAGGCATTTTTACCTAGCTAAAAGGTGAAAATAGAGACATTGCACTACAGCTGCTGTGTTTATTAAGAGCCAGCCTCCCTGCCACTTTGGTCCCATCAGGTAGTATCTGAATTCCTTAAGTAATCCCACTGAATCCAACGGGAAAGGTTACAGAGCAAGGTACAATTTTGTGATTAACAGTGGCAGAATCTGACCTCAAGGTCATTTTAATAAGCATACTGGTGACTCACTATTTCTTAAGGACCCCTCCTCATAATCCATTCCATAAAAATAAGCTCTAGAAAGATATGGTTTCTCCTGCTCCAATATTCCAGACAATTGGAAATCCTGATGAGAACAAAACATTTCCTGTTTGTTCCAGAGATGGAAATGCCCAGCAGAACATCTGTACAGCAAGAGACACATAAGTGATAGTGTCAAACTGTCCGTTGTGGGTCAGTCATGGAGCTGCCCTGGCTTTTCTCTACTGACAAACCAAGACCCCAAGTCAGACATTGTCCTCCTGGTCTGCACATCAATTACCTTACCGCGTGGAAAGACACATCTGAGGATGCTGTTGGCTTTGCCAAGGCAAAGAAGTTCTCAAGTCCCTAACTTCGGGACTGCTACAGGTAAAGAACCTTATGATCTGGAGTAACTTCTTCCCTTGCAGCTTCCCATTGATGATGGATGACTCCTGCAGCCAGCAGGCTCTTCTGGATCAGGTACCCACAATGGAGTATGGGACTTGCATTTAACACCTACAGGGAATTAGATACAAGTTCCAAACACAACCACTCCCCTCCAGTATCTTTACTGATGTGTTTAAGCCTAGATGTTGAAGTCTGAACTTGCTCCCGGTTATCAAGCTACTTTTTGTCCAGTGTCATGAGTAAGTTTATATTCTGAGATAAACACACAAAAATATCAAACTACTTCTTAAGTACCAGTTTAAAATTCTGCCATATCAACAATTAGCATCTTCCAAAGTGTAGAAATATCTTATGCAAACAGAATTTGTTGATAGTATTTGAACGGTAGAAAATAAAAATGCGGTTTATTCTGTATCTCCATTATCTTCTAGCCATTGTCTCTGTGCAATACAAAAATAGCACATGGTTTATGTAGTCACCTGTCCAGCTTAGAAGAAATGGAAAAGATACAAGCCAACTGGTGCTGTCACTGAAAAAGTACTTCAGGTCTTGAGTGCAAACTGTAATATCCTACAGAGATTAATATAAGCATGCCAGGTTTATGGTTATTCATTATTATGCTTCTGGGAAAATAGACCAATATATCTTGATAGTTTTAAATACATATTAGATCCTCTGAATCACTACTGATTATTCAGCCCATATTTCTGTCACTGTATTTCAAATTACCTGAGAGGGAACATTCTGAATTTGTAAAGTTACTAGAAAAAATGGCAAAAATAACTTTTTTAGCCTTTCAAAGGACACTTAAATGATGACTGAAGCAGATTCCCATCAAGAGACCAGCTAGAAAACAAAAAGCAGGAGCAGGAGACAGTTAACAATAACTTTGAACTGATCCTCAAGCATCAGCTACCAAATGATGCTCTTAGGATCTCGCAGATTGTATTTCCCATAATGGAAATAAAAGTCCATTGTATTCTGCTCAAGTGAACAATTTGCTTTGTCACAAGACTCAGAAGCTAAATATTTCTAGCAAAAATAGGTACTCACAAAGTCCTCTTTTAAAGTCTGCTCTTATGTTGGCCCTTATGAAGGGCAAGAGCAACTTGGCCCACCCCATTTAAAGCGTAAACAAATCTCTCTCTAGGTAGAAAAGAAAGGGTAAATTAATTAGCCAGCTTTTCTTTTGTCTTACAGAAATAGAGGGGAGGGGAGGGGGCTGAAGAAACAGAACAGCCCTTGCGTAAGATTCTTTAGCAATACACCTGGGTAAGAAGAGATGCCAGATGAATTCAGAGAAGTAATCCATGCACAAATGCTGAACAGAGTTACAGGGCAATTCATATTAACTGAGATAACTTTTAATGTATTTCAGAGCAGCATGTCACTGCCTGGCTTAGAACAGGGCACTATGCTGCTAGACATGGAAAACACTATGGAGGACTTCAGTTTCAGTAGCAAGACAGAGCATGAGGGAAGGAAAGGAGTGTATAAGATGAATTTTGCAATGAAAAAAGAGGATTAGGCAGACCACAGATGAGTGGTCACAGAGGATGATAAGGACACCCTCACTGGCACAGGTGGCTTCCCAGCATACTCTCCTCTTGCACTGTTTGAGCACAATGGGGTCAACTGGGGTACCCAAGAGTTAGTCCCCTCTACAGACCCTGGTCTTGTCACTGGTGAAATCCTTTGGGCATGTAACCACCTCTGAAAATCTGAGACTGTGCTGTCTCCAGACATGGCTGTGGAGAAAAGTGAGGTACAGCCTGGTAACATAAGCAGTGAAAAGGTAAAAATTTCTTAATCTATTGCCTTCATGTAGAACTTATCCCAGCTCACCTCTCTTCCCTTCTTCTTGGGGAAGATTTACATGTGATTGTTAAAGACCTAATGATTATTTCATTTACTACATACAGCAGCTCTCGTTGCAAGGATCTACCAGCAGCCCTTGGCTCCAGTTCTTTGGGGTTTTGTGCAGCTTTTGTAGCCCGGAACCTATCCTCTTTCTGAAAGCAGGACTTCCCAAGAACTGCGTGTTTTATACAAAACATCAACATTGATAAAACAACTGATTTTCTCCTCAATGTATGAAGCTCATTAGCCACAACAGCATTATGTTTATAATTTAGCAATTCTACTGAAAACAAACAAACAAACAAACAAACAAAATCTTCATTAGAAAGTCACACTCTGAACTCAGCTGGTGAAGCATATCCAATTTTACATAGCTGCATCCAAGATCAAGTTTGGATTCCAGCATTACCATGATCTTCAACAAAACCTTGAGGTGGGACCTGCCAATAAGAATGCAGGCTGAGAGGAGTAGACCTCACTGAGAGGTCTGCTGGAAGTCTCCCTGCAGTATGCCCAGCATTCTTGGTAGCTCCTACAGGTAACCCTGTGTTCAGACAGGGTTACCTGTAGGTAGGTTCAAACACTCAAATCTTCTGAACTGTTGGTATGTTGCCCCCCCTAAAAAAGAAGAGGAAGAAGAAGAGGAAGAGGGAAAAAAAGAGGTAGAGGAGAAGGAGAAGGAGAAGGAGAAGGAGAAGGAGAAGGAGAAGGAGAAGGAGAAGGAGAAGGAGAGGGAGAGGGAGAGGGAGAGGGANGGGTTTAAAGTTTCTCAACATTTCAGCCTGGAAATTGCACAGGGGCTAATGAATCAGCCCAGGCCCCCCTCCATCCTCAGCTAGATCTGCATCCAGCATTCCTGTCTATGTTTACAGCTGGGGAGAAATTGAATTACCTACACAGTATTATTTTAGCATAAGTGAACAGGAAGACTGCACCAAAATTGATGACCCAGTGGGTGTTACCCCTCCCTGACTGTACTGCATATGCAGAGCTTCCTAGACTCAAATTTATTGGTTTGTCAGAAACTTTGGTTACTTTCATCAAGTTGAGTTTTACATTAAACATTCCTCCACTTAATTGGAACCATGCGGACACATTTGGGCAGCATCCATATTCCTGCTCAAATAAAAGGGGTACTTTGTTACAAATTCAGCATACTTTGCTGTTAAATTATATTTTGCTAGCAATTACAATTAAATATCAAGTTCACACTTAATAGCAGACCTTGTAATCATGTGGGAGTAGTTCTCCTTCCCTGAACATCATGTGTGGGTGGGAGAAGGGAGAGCCCTGCAGCCTCATTTAAATAATGAAATAAACAGTTCTACTGGTGAGTAATTCAGGGATTTTAAAACAGGGCAGTAGCAGGATGGAAATAGTTTAAGAAGCTTATTTAACCCTCTCACCTGCTACTTCTAGCTCACTCAGGAATTTCCAACACCCAATTGCAGACAGAGAGAAACAGCACCAAGAGATTTGGGATGAGGTCACGGGGTTGTGTCATGCCTGGTTTTTTCTTTTAGTCCCTTTGTGAAAATTGTTGAGGATAGAAAAGCCAAGTTTGCAGAAAGCTTTTGAAGTTCTCTTTTTCCACCAACTGAATTCTGAATTTGAATAACAATAATTTTCTAAAACTTCTCTGCTTTTCTGACATTTGCCTTGAAAAACAGGTAATGTTGCTCTGCAAATTGAGATTTCATTTTAAATTTCATTTGTGGTTTCATATTTTTATGCTTGTTCCTGCTCGCCTGTTATGGAATGGTGCAAAATGGTATCATTAGAAGATGAAGAGGAGAAATATTGCTATGGAAAAACAGATTTGATACAACAGTCAGTATAAAGCAGGCTCTTTCAATTATAAAAACAGAATGTAAAATATTTCAACTATTACATGTTATAGTAGTATTTCTACTATCTTAGAACATGGATATGTCCTATTCTATGGACATCTCATGGAATTATAGAATGCAAATGACAATGAAAAATAAAAAATATAAACCTTACAGGAAAATTTCTTTATTCTATTTTTTTTTTTGTGAAAACAAAGTTTTAAATTTGTATTTGTACATGAGGAAAATTTATGAAAGTTCTAGAGGTCTAGGGCTGAGGAGATAATGGGATGAAATCTACTTTTACTAAAACAAAGAAAACACAAGATTAATGTGATAAAAATATTTCTGCTCAGCTCAAGATAATTTCTAAGTCTTTGCTCTTAAGATCTCTTGCTGTCTTGCAAATGAATCTAAATTTCCACGCTTGCCCATTTATAAGCAACTGGAGCTTGTCCTTCATGTACATTTGATTCTGCCCAGCTACTGCCATCCAGCATTCAACCCAAGGCATTCCGTGCTTTCCCTTTGCTAAGCCAGGGTCAGTATGTTTGAAAGACACCTGCAGGCATACTCAGCTCAGAAGAAAAGCAAATTAAGAGGCTGATGCTGCGTTAACAATTCAAAGAAGCTGCCCTTGCCGATGATGGCAGCTCCTTGCATTTGTGGGCATCACTTCCCTTGGGTGGAGAAATTAAATAACTGTGAGAGCTACAGAAAGCACCATCCTACAATGCCATCACCCTACTTCTAATATTGCACCAGGGAATTAAACCTACAACAGCACACTGTTCTCACTGCAGAGCCTGCCTCAATGCTTTCCTGAGTGAACTGCTGAATTCTTCCGGTCACGCCCAGAGCTGCCATCTTTCTTTGGGGGTGGTCATCCACAGAACTAACATCTCTCCTGAGAGTCTTGGGGGATAGCAAACCACTTCCACAGGTTTGGCCTTTTCTGCTTTTACTCTTCTCTTTGCCTGTGCAGCCATTATGCTGGTAAATACTGGAGAGTCCCTCTATTTCAATTATAGGTGAGTGACCCTTGTGGTGTTTGAAGCACTGAAGATGCCTTGAAATACTTCAGGGGTTCCAAGTCAGAAAACACTTTTACTTGGTACATGCTGGCCTCATTGCACTACTTTTGAGTTGCAATTCCATTTCAATTGGGAAAAGTATTTTTTTTATACCGGGACTTTTCTAAAAAGATGACAAATATGATTGCACAATAGCACACTGAACTTCGGAATCTGTGCTGTTTTACTGCTTTTGAAATTTTCAAAATAATGATCCTTAAAACATTCAAGGACTGCCCCACTCTGTTATGAAGTTCCAATGCATCCCAAAGGACTTCCAAGGCCAGCACCTCATGGTTTATTTCCCAGAGATTCTCAGTGCCATGGTCAGCTCATGCTTTCTCCAGAGGTGGCCAGATTTCACCAAAGGCAGACAGAACAAGAAAAGTGCATCTGAAAAGACAAAACTAGAAATATTCTATTGAGCCTGAAGCATTATATTTCTTTTAGAGCTTGAACCTAAAGTCCCTGTCATCCTGCAAATATGCCTGAAAAAGTATTGCACAGAAAATGAGGCTTCATTGCAGCAAAAGATGCCTTCTGCTCTTTAAACAAGTCCCCTCCAACAACACATTTTCATGTGTGCATTTTTAATAGAAGTATAATTTTTGTCATATGTTATAATGAATAGCATACAACCTAATGGTGCGTACAAGATTGTAATTCCATCTAGGAGTTTGTTGACATTGATAAACCACTTGGGTTTTGCTTTTGTGGTTCATGCCATTACAGCAGCTCAACAGAATTACAATTCTGTTAGGTATAGCTGGTTGTTGGCATTATACCATATGATAATGATTGTATGTTTTATTAAAGAAAATATTTAAAAATGTAATTGAAAATTCCCATCAATGGTCTGATAGTATAGTATTTAAAATTATCTTTATGTTATTACCTGAGTGGCTTGTTTAGTTTATTTAAGATTCCTCATCTTGGGCAATGAATATACTTTAGTTGGATTTAATTATATCTATGCTGAGGGGCCAAAGCGTTTCCCTTGTCATTTTGTGGCATCACTACTTTTATAGGATATGAAAACCAGAACATTGCACTGCCCTTGAAGGAAAGTGAACCAGACAAGTCTAGTAATTTCATAGTCTAAACTGAGTAAAACAGATACAAACAGTGAAAACCGTGGTTTTATTTTTTTTTCTTTAATTTCCAGTCACTAACAGTGATAGCAGTGGCACTGCTAGGAATGGTTTAAAATCTACAGTAACATTTTCCTTTAATTCAATTATAATTAATACATCAGCCAGTCCATTTGCATTTCCCTCAAAATGAAGCTTTTGTAAAACACCTTTCTTTCTTGTCTGCAAGTAAAGGTGTGAAATCTGTGTGAACAGGAGTTTTCATTTTTCTGCACTTCACTCCCAGTTTGTCTGGATCACCATAATTTTTAAAAATTTCAGTCATGCAGCTTGTTTCTAGCATGGCCTCACTCTGCTAATTGCCATTTAGTTCACCGTGAAATAACTGCACTAGGGACTTCAGCAAAGCCCAGTTGTGAACTTTTCTACTTATACAAACTACTGGAAATGGCCAACACTGCCTGACAGATGACTGGAGGCACTAAGTCTGATGTCCTGCTGTTTGGCTCTGCCCATTGTGCTCTGTGGAAAGGTTATTACCTGTAACACTCCCTGTACTAGAGTTCCAGATTTCACTTTTTGCATCAAGCACCACTGGCAGGAAAATCACTGGGATGGGTCACAGTAGCCCACAGGCACAGGCCACGTGGGACAGAATGAAGCTACATTTATTTGACTAGATAAACTTTAAAGGTCCCTTCCAACCCAAAGTATTCTATGATTCTTCCGCTTCCCTCTGATGGCTTTACCAAGCTGCTGCTCACCCAGCACCCACATAGCAGTCTCAGGTGCCTTGCCACTGCTCCAAGATATTTGCTCAGTTCAAACACAGAAACTCTTGAATGCTGCGAGAGAGCAGAGGTAGTCACATCATCTTCAATCAGCAAAATTAGAGAAATAAACTAGAGAGAAAGACTTCCCAAAGAGTCAGTGGAAGCTATACTGCTGAAGCCTACATGCTCTGGATCATTGGTTGGAGGCTCCAGATGAGAAGCTCCAGACAGAAGCAACTTTCACAAATGACACTTTAAGGCATCTGCTTTAAAGGCCAAGCTACTGTTTAAAGTTTTAGGAGATACTGGGGTATATTTGCCTGTTTATCTCAGTTTCATGCAGTTTCAGACTCCACTTTACACTAGAAAAGCTGAAATTTCTCTTTCAACATAATGTCACTTCCACCCTGTGGCTAGGACCCTCTCTGCAGTACAAAATCTTTGCAGACGTAGCTTTCACAGCAAACTCTCTGAGTGGAGATGTGGTGTATACTGGCAAGAGATTTTTGCTAGCAGTGTTTATACCAGCTACCCACATGACATAAGTTATACCTCTAAATAGAACTTTTTGCTGGTATAAGAACATTTACCAGAACTGACAGTTTAATTAGTGGTATGTTTCTCCTCTTCTGATGCTTTTAGCTGACAAAGCTGTATATGCAAAATGTCTTGAATGCAGACAGACCTACTACTTCTGGGGAAGCTGCACAATGGCCAGCCAGTGATTCCAGCATTGATGGGGGAGTGCAGGGGGCTGAAGCAACACAGCCATGACACACAGTGAAGCCGACTTCTCATGGATCCTGGGCAACATCCAACAGTAAAACACAAAAATCTGGGGTGGGATTTAGGGTTGCAAGTTGCTCCTACAGAAGTTCTTTGGAGCCAAGGTGGAAGGAAATAGAAGACAACCACCAATGAAGCTAGTTTTGCAGTGATTTAAGACGCCTAAATCCTTTCACTCAACATGTGTACTAAACTCTCATTAGCCTTAAAATATTGCAATGATCAGAAAACCTTCAGTATTGTACCTTCCCACCAGACTATGCCTTTCTCATCCAGATATACTCCTCATTTGACCAAACGATACACATTTTTTCCTCTCTTAACACCCTACAATTACCAGAATTCCTGAGAGGGCAAGATAGAAAGGCTTGGAGGACCAGGCTCTAAACTCTCTTGCACATCATTAATAACTTTACCAGCTAAATAATGAAATCATCCTCATTATAAATGCAACACAAAAAGATCAAGGCTTCATTCAAGGTGGGATCCGTGGGCAACACCATCAGTTTTTAAAAATAATGTTTACAGTAGGCAACTTTGATCTGAGTCGTTGAAAGAATAAATTTGGAAGACCACTGGGTCTTTTTACAGAATCCTTTTTGTAAATGTAATGGCACTTTGTCCTGGGTTAGTCTGGGATAGAGTTAATTTTCTTCTGAGTATCTGGTACAGTGCTGTGTTTTGGATTTAGGATGAGAACAATGTTGATAATGCACTGATATTTTATTTGTTGCTGTGCAGTGCTCACTCTAAGTCAAGGACTTTTCAGTTTTCCACGCTCTGACAGTGAGCAGCTGCATGGTACTTAGTTGCTGGCTGGGGTTAAACCACGACACATTGTAATGAAAGTTACAGTACATACACACAGAAAAGAGAAGATTAGCATATATAAGCTATGATAACGTTTTCTGATGAGTATTGAAAAATTCCTGGAAAAACACTTATTAACTATGTAATGTTTTATAATACTGTTAGGTGAGTGATTTCCAGCTCCAAGGGGAAACACATCCCTGAAGTTAATTTCTCTGGGTTGCACTCAGGGATTGTTCCTATGCATACACATGCTCTTAGTAGTTACCTTGTGTGTGATGATGTAAAAGGAGGTACAGCACCTCTGCTCTGTCAAAACCAAGAGACATTACATAGTTTTGGTATTATAGGTAGGTGAGAGAAAAGGTCATAGAGAAGATTTCTGGTGTTTGCTTTTGAAGCTTTAGTTTTATCCAAGGATGAGGGAGCCTGAGTGTCTCTACCATAGTTGAACCACGAATGTTCCAATCTTTATTGACAGCATCATGGTAATGCAGCAAGGATTTAATGTTGCATTAGATGTTTTCATCCCAAATAATTTTATTTCTAGGACTAAATAATCTCCAGATTGATTTAAGAGTGTCCATATCGCCCTCCACTGAAGCCAGTGAGAACAAAGTCCCCAACTGCGTACATCTACTTGCTAGTTGCAGTGTGCTTACATTTACTGAGATTTATTTAACTGATTTTCAGCAGAGCTGACTCGCCATGTGGATTTGCAGTCTCATGGATTGCAATTTGAGCTTTCGGATATATCTAGCTTGTACACTGAGACCAAAACTGCAACTTTGTACAGCTTTTAGGTGCTTGTGGTTAGGGTAAAGCAGCCACTTGGTACCATGTACACACTATTTTTAAGCACTGACCTTTCTTTGATCGCTTTCTCATGCCTTCCCCCACATACAGCTCACTAACCCAGCACAATCCACTTCTTTCTCTATGGCAATTCCTGAGGTTTTGTTGTTGGTTTGTTGTTTTGTGGGTTTTTTTAAGGAGGGAGATTCTCCTTACTCTTAACAAATTTGGAGAACAACAAAATACTAGTGGCTGCTAGTCAGACTCCAGGAGAAAAAAAACATGGAATAAGGAACCTAAAGGTTATTCAACTCAGGCTTTTTCTGTAACATTGAGTCGGGCCTACTTCAATGACCCAGCACTCGTCTGAGTTGTCTTTGCTCACAGTACCACGGGAGCCCATGCATCCGAGGTATGCAGGCATCTGGATCTGCTCTCTTTGCAGTTCTGCAGGAGTAGGTGCTTCATTTCACTCATAATTTTAAATATCTGCTTTGAGATAAGGTTAAGTGACCCCCATTGGTGTTTTCCATTGATCATAAGGAGAGTCAGGGGTAACTGTACTTTGTAGATTCAAAGGTTTGATAAACCAGTCTTGAAGTCATAAATGGAGACACCAAGGCAGAGATGAGGGACCTTACCAGAAGAAACTCAATAGCCTTCCTGCTATTTTGTCCAATGGACTGGTTTTGCATTTTACTTTAGAGAGTTATTGAAGAAAAAAAGAGAACAAAATATAAGAAATTACTTGGACATAAAGGACCAGACTTCTTTCTCCCCATTCCCAGTTCAGGACTGTGACACTGAACTACAGATCAGGCTCTCTCCTGCTTCTTCTCCTTTTTGCTCCAAGACTTTAGCATTTACACTGCACAGGTCCAACTTCAGCAGGGTAGGGGAGACACTACACAGGCAGACTGAGAAGGCTGGATTAGTTCAGAAGATAAACCAGTAAAAATTGCTATTACAGAAACTTCCTAACACAGTATACAGATAATAAAATGGACATTTGTTTTCTAGAATAAAAATACACCAAATTAAAGTATTGTACATTTAAAAATTCTTAAGGACCTCATATTTTTAAGCACAAATGAGTGTGAAACTGACATCATTATTATTAAAGTCAAGAAAGAAATGGGTAGAGATAATATACTTGGAGATAGTCATGTTACCTCCTTCAGGGAGGGAAACGTGTATGCACATGTGCACTTGCATGTGCACAAACATCAAGCAGTGAGGGAGTCAGGAAGGGAAATAATTTTATTTTCCTAGACTCACTAGGAAAAAAGAAATATAGATTATGGTGTATTTTTCCTTAAATAAACAAATTAAAGCTTGCAAAATAACAATGTAGAAATTTCTTCATTGTATCAGCCCAGATTTCTGAAGTAATAGACTACGATATACTTTATAACATGATGAATGTGTAAATGTTTAACGAGTAAAACAAAGCATATTATCTTAATCTAATGGAATAACTTTTTAAAACACACCTGAAAGAAAACATTAACTGCTTGATGCAAATGGTAGCTGCTCCCTTTAAGCATACAGCAAATTAGCTCATGTTTAAAGCTTTAAGGATTTGTTTGGGCTTCTTATAGTTTTCCTGTTTGCCTTACTGTTATCCTACCATACTATCTTCTAAGCATGGGAAGTTTACTTGGAAACGTTTATTTATTTTTTTCAGTTGACCACAATTCCTTGAGATAACTGTTTTAACAGTGCCTTTATGGCTGGGCTGTTTCAAGTCAATGTGGAACACCAAAATTATCTTGAGTCAACCAGTTGAATTTCTTTGTGATTCTTCTCTCAGGACTCAGAACTTTAAAAATGCTATTCTTTTCTTCCCTGAGGTCATTTTCCAACAAAAAAGAGCTACTGGGCTTATAAGCAATCTATCCAAAGCTTCTTTAAGGCATTTTCTTTTCACTGTGTTCTTGGTTTTATGAGTTTTTTCATGGCTATCCAAATAATTTTCAGCAAGTTGCAGCACAAAGTTTCACTAATGACTGCTCAACAACTATCAGTGAGTGGAGTCCAGGTTTTCCAGGCCATTCAGATGCTGCAGACTGCCTTCAGACCCAGGAACCGCTGCAGCCAGAAAAAGCTAGCTCCTCAGAGATGGAGAATGTGAGCAACCACCAGGGCTTCCTACAGGAACCAAGGAGACATTACATGGATAAACTTGGTACGTCTGAAGTAAAATAATTCATGATCCAGTTATAAACCAGCTCACCACCTACATAAATCTGTTTTAGGAAACCAGATTTGGTACACACTGACATTCTCCCAAATCCAAACATTGCAGTAGTCACATCACAACCATGAATCACTTGTGGCACATCATATGACTATCAAGTACAGATAATGTATTTTGGGGACTCTTTATCAAATATTATGTAGAATAAACTTCTGTTCTATTATTACTAGTAGACTGTGACTTTGTGTAGTAAGTTTAAGATCCAAGATACATATATCGAACACAATGTAGTCTATGTCCTAAGCTATGTAGAAGAAACACACAGCAGAAATAAAAAGCCACACTACCCTCACTCTTTGTAGCTGGTGAATTGAGGGACAGATTTGCTCTAGATTTCACAGCAATCACTGGCAAAGCTAAAAAATTACTCAAGACCTGTGTCCTAACCATAAAACCATGCTTACTCTCCTGGCTTAGAGAGAAATGGGAACATGCCAGGGATGCAAAGCAAATGCCAAGTTGTAGAATGGGCCTCTGGAGTATTTTGCTCCCTAGAGAGAGATTAAAGTCTTGCAGTACATATAAACACCTGCCTAACGATGACAGAATTGAATTTATTGCTTCTTGCAGCAAAAATGCCTCAGAAATAAGATACTAGATGCCCTATTGAGATCATCCAAAACAGCATGTGTTGCAGTCATCACAAACTTCAGGTGATAGCCTAAAACATCTGCAGCACATGTACTGTGTGAACACCAAGGCACAGCTCATAGAAACTCCGCCTGGGACCCTCCAGAGATTGTAAAGTAGCTGAGATGTGATAAGACTTGAAAGAACACCTCACTTCATGATCTTCTACCACTACCCTCACACAGCAGCTCCAGTGGAAGCACTGCCAAGTGCCTAAGCTGTGCACCCTCTCCTTCAACTCTTAGGTTAGTGAAAACACATTTCTGAGGCTGGGATAATAAGCTTGAACAGAGACCTTAACACAGAACTGCTGCACCTTTTCCTTTGGGAAGCAACTGTCTTCTATAAGCACTCACACCACAAAGTATTTCTAAAAGAAGAAAACTGGGCTCAAAAAATGTTAATCAAATGCAACATTTTAAACAAATCTTTTTAATCCTCTTGATGCATCTACATGGTCAAAAAACAAAACTGTATCACAACCAGCAACCATTGGAACAAGCAGTATCATTCCTATACAAAAAGCTTTCCAGCTCTACTGTGTTTAAAGTTAGTATGGATAAAGGCAATGTCTTTCAACTAAATCAGTGGTGTTAAAGGTGAGGGACTATAATTTATATATTGCTTGTAACTTGGTTAAATTCTTGGTAGAAATGGCAAAGCAATCTACACTGCAGTTATTTGATATTGTTGGATTTTGTTTATGAAAAAAAGTTTTCATGAGTTTTTATTGATAGAAGATGTAATCAAAATGGTCAGTTTTGGCTGGAGAGAGTTAATCATGCAGGCTAAGGAGGAACCATATTTGCAGATCATAAATTTGGCAAAAAGGATCCATGTTTATTTATTTTCATTTCTTATCCTCTCGACAAAAATCCCTATTTTATTATCTGGAACTGGCAAATATTTTAAAATATGGTCCTTAGAAACTACAAATTTAACTTCATTCCTCAGAGCCCAGGCCAACAACAGCTAAAAGAAAGAAAAAAACAAACAAATCCTTGCCCTGGTTCACCCTTTCACCACCTTCATGATTCTGTTAGTCTCAGAAAAACATAAGAGGACTGGTGAACATTGCAGTGTGCCAGAGAAGCCAGTGTACATGGGCTATTTTAGACCAAAGGGAGAAATGCCTTCTCAAATGCCAAAAGCTTCCATGCTGTTATACCAGAAAAGTGTCAACTCACCTTTTCTGCTGGATCAAATATTATGGAGAGAGAAGAGTTGGTGTCTAATAAGGGCAGACCTCAGTCATTAAAGACATTATGTACTGGACAAATACAACTTTCAACTCCTTTTGGAAATAGTCCATCTTAGTGTACAAAGGCAATACACTTGCAGGACAATAGACAGCATGTGCCAGCTTCAGCTCTGGACTGACTTGAGTTTCTAAGCTGGCTTGGAAAGTAGATCCAAGTGAAGAGGTTCACAGTAATGTAATTCCCAAGATGACAATGGCACAGAAGCTATGATCACTGCAAAACCAGAGCAACCTCAGAAAGAAAAACTCGAGAGCTTTTTGATAAAATTTCCTACGAGTACCTAGAAAACTAACTGGATTAGGCAGCCATCTGAGCTCTCTTAGCACTCTTAAGAGTATGCCCATCTTTTCCTATCAGAAACGCCCCACACTGTGGCATTAGGGAGAGCATGTGAAATAAGCCACTACCTAAAATTCAATCCTCATGCTCCTTCTGCATCCTGCTATTAGATTTCAGATGTTAGAATATTACTGCCTTCCCAGTAGGATCTGATTTGCACTTTTTATCCATTAATTTGTCTAATCCATTTTGAAATTCTTGATGTGTTCTGACTTCACACTTTCTTGCAACAGCCAGATGTAGAAGTTTATTACAGGCTTTAAAGAAAGGCACTTTTAAAAAACCTGTTTTTAATTAAATCCAATCAGTTTCAATACATGTACTCTGATCTAGTACTGTAGGATTCAGTAAACAAGTTTAGCACTCATCTTAGGCCTTCTTGATGCTGGAAATCAGCTTCATAGAATTATAGAATCAGCCGGCTTGGAAGGGACCTCTGAGATCATCAAGTCCAACCTTGATCCACTACCACCATGGTTACTAGACCATGGTACTAAGTGCCACATCCAGTCTCATCTTAAAAACCTCCAGGGACGGAGAATCCACCACCTCCCTGGGCAGCCCATTCCAATGCTTAATTACCCTCTCTGTAAAGAATTTCTTCCTAATATCTAACCTAAACCTCCCATGGCAGAGCTTAAGACCATGCTCTCTTGTCTTACTGCCAGCTGCCCGGGAGAAGAGACCAACCCCACCTGGCTACAACCTCCTTTCAGGTAATTGTAGAGTGATGAGGTCTCCCCTGAGCCTCCTCTTCTCCAGGCTAAACAACCACAGCTCCCTCAGCCTCTCCTCATAGGACTTGTGCTCGAGTTCCTTCACCAGCCTCGTTGCTCTTCTCTGGACCTGCTCCAGCACCTCAATATCCTTCCTGAACTGAGGGACCCAGAACTGGACACAGTACTCGAGGTGTGGTCTTACCAGCGCTCAGCACAGGGGAAGAATCACTTTTCTGGTCCTGCTGGCCACACTTTTCCTGATACAGGCCAGGATGCCATTGGCCCTCTTGGCCACCCGGGCACACTGCTGGCTCATGTTCAGCTTCCTGTCAATCCAAACTCCCAGGTCCCTTTCTGCCTGGCTGCTCTCCAGCCACTCTGTCCCCAGTCTGTAGTGCTGCATGGAGTTGTTGTGGCCAAAGTGGAGAACCTGGGACTTCGTCATTTTTGGTCATGTTCTCAGTACCATTCCTGATATAGGCAATTTTGGCTGCAGCTGCACCCTGAGTCAATGATGACAAAGAACTACCAACTCAGTACGGCTTGGACTATTCTAAAGCACCACCGAGTTGTTTTGGAGATGCTTAAATTAACTCTGGATGAAAGACTAGATCGCACAACGGCCGGATAATACCATGCAGAGATGCTTGCTTAAGCCCTAGAAGATTTATGAAGGCAGTATGCAAACTCGTCCTAGATTTGGCAGGAGCTTGTCCGTCTAGGATGCCTTCGGTGACAGTGTATTGGGTAAAGGCAGGCAGGACAACAGTCCTCCTGTGCATTTGAAATGTCTTCAGAACAATAACTCTTTTGGGGAGCCCTTTCCTCTCTCCCCAAGGCATGTGGAGCTCTGTATCTGATGTGAACAGCATCTGCAGTCCATCTACTATAGAGTTAATAATTATCAGAAAAAAATCAGTGACTAACAAATTCTCCACAATTTAAAACTTGTTTTCATTCACTGAGAAAATTTATCAGTACGCCATCTGAAGGGCAAGGCATAGCTGTTATGTGACAGCAGAGGATGGAAAGTATGAACTACTTCCTCTTCACCCAGTGCTGCATGTCTTCTGCCTCCCTAAGTACACCACCGATGCACCTCAGAAAATATTTATGAGTTCTCATTCAAATACTTCAGTTGATAAATTTAATATCACATTCCCTGGGGTAAGCACAAAATAAAATATTGCATTGGCCTTCGCACATGTGGAGATTATATTACTTTACAATGAAACCCAGCAAGCTGCACATTACAGTTTTTACCACAATCTCCTTGGTAGGAATGTTTCAAATACGTTGCATATGTGTGAATCGAATATAAGAATATCGAAATCCTTTGAACACTGTAATAGATCAGACACTTGAGGCAGCAAGAAAAAGGAAGAAAAAAAAAAGGAAAAAAGAGCCTTCATCTATCTTGGCTCTTATCTGGTCTGTGCTGTCCTTCATATGTTTGACGCTGGTGTTCTCTGGTCTCATGGATGGTGCTACTTACAGCCTATGAAGAGAATTTCCAAGCAACTGGCTCCTTGACCACACCCCCCTAACCTGTTCGTTCTTTCATTATATCTGCAAAGGAAAGCAGACAAGAGCACTTGCCCCGTGTAGTACAGCTCCCAGAAAGACAGATTAAAGGCATTGCAGCTGTACAACAAAGTCTATGGGTCTATGCAAACACATTTCCTACACACCGTAAAAGCTCCAACATCTGACGTGTTGGCGTTTTACAAGACTGCAGTACTGGAAAGTGGGCATAGAAACCGACAACATTCAAAGGCACCGAAGAGTCACACTCCACTTTGTTTCCTGCGCTGCCGGCCCGTCGGGATCCCCGCGGCACCTGCTCCAGCCGCCATCCTGGTGCCTTGGCCGGGTCTCGGCTGCCATCTCCTGCCTCGCCGGGGAAGCGCCGGCGGGAGCCAACCCCAGCACGGGGCCCTGGGAACGTGCCCGAGACTAGCACGCCAGCCAGCCCCAGCACGGATGCCCGGGGAGCGAGTGAACGACAAGCAGAAGGGGGCTTGTGTTCCCCGTCCTTCCATAGGGCACCATTTCCCCAATTTGCGAAATTATAATTCACAAGCTACAGGCACCCATCCACATGAACATGCAAACCTGAGGTCCTGCTAAACTATTTTTCATGAATAAAGCATGCATGGTAGCTTTCTATGCTTAAACCAAAATGTCCACGTGTGAGCATTCATCATTCCTAAAAAACAAAGCATCAGCAAGTTGGTGCATCCAGGAAATGAAAACACACCATCACCTCCCATGTGAACATTTCCATACCAACCTTCACATGGCAACTTGGTGGCAGAGACAAAGCTTCATCAACATTTTTAACCACAAAACCAGTCTTCTCCTTTTTTGGTGAGTTTATTGCCTTTTTCTTTTTTAATACATTGCAGGCTTTGTCCCAGTAGAGCCCTAGAAGTTTCCTAGGGTCTGCTGGTTTGCCTTTGAATGTCATAAGAAAACTGTAGAAATAACAGCACATGACTGCATGCTTAAAGAATATTTGTATGCCAAGAGACTTGAACGGGATGGCATACGCAGCCTTTTTTTCCTGGCTAATATTATCTTGAGCTTTGTAATCTGCCTTAAAATGGCACATGTATGCATGCATCTTCATTCGTCCACTCAATTCTGTCTCTTGACAGTTCTCCTTATAGTTTGCCGATCATTTTATGGGTGATTACTGGCAAGAAATCAATGGTGAGACAGTGTCATCTCCAGGCTCACTAGCAGATTCTCCTGCATTTCATCGACTCAGCTGCTTGCTATTCCTTGCTAATTTTGCTCTGCCCCCACATACTATTAACTGTGTTGATCAGTCTGTCTTTTCTTTCTCACACATCCAAACCTCTCCCTTCACCCATCATCTGGAAGTGCTTCTTCTCTCCCACCACCTTCCTATTACATCTCAAGTCCATGAATGGAAGTACTCAAATTTCCCCTATCCCTTACATTCAACAAAAGTTTTAGAAATAACTATGTTGCTTTAACTAAATTTAAAAAAAAAAAAATGAGACCTTCTATAAGAAACAATTTCAGGTCACAGCAAGTAAGCTTATCAAAATTCTCAACAATGTAATTAGGGTATTATGGGAAGGTCTAGCTAATATTACCTACATTCACAACCATAGTAGCTTGGTCAATAATGGTATGATGGATTTTATCATAACATTATGGAGATAGACCTACAAAGGGCACTGCAATTCCATCCCTGTTTCTTGGTTGCAGGTCACTTTGACTAGAAGTTTTTCTTCTCTTCTCATTATAAGCACTCATATCTCATATCCAAACAGCAGGTTTAGGGGTGTTTTCACGCAATTCCAAGTAGAAGAGGCACGTATATTTCAATTAACTTTCATTTGAAAAGGACATGTAAGTGGGCTTGAGGGTCAGACAGAATGATGTTCCTGTTCACAGGGATCAAAAAAAAAAAAAAATCAAGACATGATGGTTTTAAGAGAAAACGTTAGAAGCTGTCATGCTGAGTGTAAAACAACTGGTTAGACAGCCATGAGGGAAGAGTCAGAACCAGCTGAGATTTTACTTGGAGGGGTCAGCCTCTTGCAGAAACAGGAGTTAAGTTTATGTGATGTTTAAAATACAGTAGCTTGCTAAATCCCATGCATGTAAAGGCATTTCTTGTACATGTACTGACAAACAGTGTATTTCGCTGCTCTGAAAAAAGCAAAGCTGAAGGGTGTTACTTGAATTTTGTCCATTCAAATAAATGGATGAAAAAGAGAATATATACCATAGCTCGTACTGACATACAAACACGTTTATATATATGGATATCTGAGGGTGTTTCATTTTTTTGTGGAGGGGTTCTATAGAATATGACCTCCATTCCCTTAAAAACACATACTTTTAAAACTAGAAACATTTGGTTTTTTCCCCACCCATTTGCCTTTCTAAACCTGTCCTAAGCATCTGTATTATGTTATTCAACACACTGGCTGCTAACAATACAATCAATATAAAAGGTTACTTAGGGGTCATGGCTTTTTTCTGTCCTCAAAATATAAAGCTTATTTTAACAGGGACTTGAACTCTTTCACTGTGGAAAATGTCTCAGAACCATTCAGGTGAGAAGAAAAAAAAGCATACCAGAATTACATTTTTTTTGAGTATGAAAATAGGAAATTGCTTTAATAAACATACTTTGTGCATCCATATAAAATAAGTTTTTCCAGCTTCGTAACTCGGTGGTAGGGTTTTACAGGGCAGGAACTTGGCAGGCCAGGCACTAAGCTAAATGCCTATTAATTCATCACTTTTGACAAATAATATCTGGCTAATTACACATTAGGTTTTGTTTTTTTTAAGAACATTGACAGAGAAACTCTACCTATCTAATCCAAAGATTAAAACTTACCTTACAGACACTTGCCTTAGTCAGACTACAGCAAAGATGAATGGATTCCTGACACTGACTGAGTTAAAGGACTACTTGAAGGTAAACAAGTAATCAGATAAGCAAAATAATAGCTAGGTTGATTTGTACATAAACATTTTACCCCTTGTAGATATATTTTTTTACATAACTCTGCTTTGTAATAACTCTTTGTACATAACTCTGCCTAATAATCTGTCAGCAATATGAAATATTAAATATCAATAAATGGATTTTTTTAAACACAAATCAGATATGAACAGAATTGTATCAGTCTGTAAATTTTTTCAGAAAGAATAGTTGTTACTTCAAGAAAGTACCCACATTTCATGTAATGCTGTGTTGTTCAGAGTTCTCAGTGAAAATATTTTAAATACTTTTGCATACATACTATAAAAAGTCCCCAATTGCTTTTGAATTGGAAGAGGAGGGGAAAAAAGCTCCTAACGACAAAGTGATTTTCCAATTGGTTTCTGTTAGTTCATATATTATAAGTGTCATATATCATAATGACACTTTTAGAATGACGAGGAGGAAGTATGATAACCAATGGCTGAAAGTTCAGATATTTGTATAGTAATTTACTTCCATAAGAGATTATATCATAATTTAGAACAGATCAGAATACATGAAGCAACTGATGTGTGTTTAGGGCTTCTTGTAGGTGGACTTGCATTCAAAATCAATGCCAATGCATCAAAAATTATTCAGGCATGGGGGATCGTTATACACAACAGCATAGCAACCACTCCATCTGCTCAATTTATTGCAGACTCAAAACAAACATTTACTTGCTGACCAATGGCTGAAAAATTTTCTGTGTATTTACTTAATTCTCTAAAATCCCTGAAAAAATAATTTGCCATTACTTCCGTTTTCCTTAAGGCTAAAAAAACAAGCCAGTCCCATCTGTGCTCACCTAACATCCACTATCTGGTTCAATGACACAACATACAAATCCTAGTGAGGCTTCACATCACGAACACATGATCTCCAAAGGAGACAAGGCTGACAACTGGATGTGTGTTCAGAGTTCCTTCACATTACAAGATGAGATACCTTTGCGAGATCTCCAGGGAAGGAAGCAAATTTCAGCGAAAATGTTTGCACCAACTTCAGTAACATGGACACATGAGGAGCAGTGGCTCACAGCTAGGATATCCAGGTTTTCCAAAACAAGGAACAAAACCAGACAGGTAGAGGCAATTCTAAATATGAAACATTATTAAATATATTTTTTCTTCATGTGGTATTAGTTCTCACCCTCCATAAGATACTAAATGTGTTAAATAAGACATGAAGATAATACTCTTCTCTTGGTAAAGCAGACAAAATAAACAGTGCTCTCCATAGGAATGGTTGGAGCCCACAGAAGTGCCTGTGCAGTGCAGCTACTTGCTGCTGACAAGCCCCAATTCCCTGATGTTTGTGCAACTGCAAAACATATCAGCATTACAATGGGACCCGGATATGAATGAACTGTCCTAGAAAGCAATTGCCTTCAAGTGGAGCTTGTTTTCAAAAATCTGTTTTTTTTTTAAACATCACATGGTATGTTCTTCCAATGCTCTCTAGAAGTCTGTACTTGACACCTTCACAATGACTTACCCAGCATTTCTTCAAAGCACTTCATTAGCTTTCTACTTCAAGTTGAAATATAATAATTTAGACCTGAAAACAACAACCATTCCATGCAAAATCACCAAAACCTGGTATTTTAGTTCACAAAAAAATGTTAATTCTGCTGCTTTTGCCAACCAAAAGTCACAAAACATCCATCATTGATCAAACCATTTTGTATTTCCCCTGTTTCACAAGGAAAACCTGCAAGTAACATTAACAATATGATCAGCAAGAGAAAAAGTCAGGGCCAGTCTTGGAACTCTTAACTCCAAAGTCTCTAATTTCCAGTCACATGTTTAATACTGTCTAATCAGGTCCTTTCACAGGACAGGTGATGAGTACCTTTAGGATGATGACTACAGATGGCTGTAACTTCAAGTGTAATCCAAAGCCTACTCCTCAAAAAATCCTGAAGGACATACCAATGCATTAATAAAGTAAACTGAGTCTTAATCAGTTCTCCAGTCCTGACTCTGCATAGGTTCCAAGGTCACTTGCAGGAAACAAAACACTACACGAAAAACTCTTAGCTTGATACCTAAGCATTTTGATTAGAAAATTTGGATCTCAACACAGCAAAAAATATTTAGGAAGTGTTGATTCTATTCCAACAGAATTCAAAAAACTTTTCATTGAAAAGTTGTCATTCCCTGGTATTAATATTCATTGCTATGTAAAATCATGACATTAAAAAAAACCCCAACCAACCCATAAAGAAACATATTCCTGAACTTTTATTAAAGTGTCTTTCCATTGTAGCAAAAGAAATGCTGCCTAACCAACTTGCTCATGACTACAGCTCTCCTTACTTGAATCCCTTTTCCTTAGGGCTAACTAGTCATACTTCACAGTAATTCAGAGCAAATGCATAACCCAGCTATTGCTAAAGCTGCCAATTCCAACAGTATAAAGGCATTATATAAATCAAGCACAAAAACCATTTTGATAAAGATGTTATTTTTCTCACACCACAAGTTAAAATCCATTAATTATTTTGTAAACTTAAATAGAGTGCTGGACTCCTCTCAACCTGCTTGCAGGTTTAACATGTATGAATTCAATCATGGAATAATTTAGGTTGGAAAAAGATCATAGAGTTCAACAGCAAACCAGACACTGCCAAGCCCACCACTAAACCATATCTAAGTATCACATCATGTGTCTTTTAGCTATCTCCAGGACTGGTGATTCCACCACTTCTCTGGGCGCTGTTCCAATGCCTGAGCATTTTTCCTAATACCCAATCTCTTGATGTCCTAATAATCTCTTCGGCCTCCTTTTCTCCAGGCTTAAGAGTGCCAGCTCCCTTCGTGGTTCCTCCTAAGACTTGTGCTACAGACCTTTCACCAGATTTTGCCATCCTCCTTCTGACAAACTCAAATACCTCAATGTCTTCCTCGTGAGGGCCCACAAACTGAACCTTAGTAGGTTGTGAATGCTCACAGAACATCATTTCATTTACCCAGCATACCCTATTTCCTCTAGTGTTGTTGGGCAGGAAATCTAGTGATGATACAATATTTTTAAACAACTTTCCCTGTAAACACTGGGGGAAATGCAAAGGGAAACTACTTCAGGTATTAAATACACTGTATTTACAGCCTTCCACATCCTCCAGGTACTACCAGCCAGACACTTTCAGAATTTTTACTCAAGGTTATCAACTTTTTTTACTCGCTCTTTTCAGTGATGGTTCCTTTTCCTTTCACTCCAAGATCATAATCTCAGAACTACATCTAAACATAAACATTTTTTCCTTCTTCCACCAATATCCTTCTTATTTTTCCAATAGCAAATCATAAAATAGTCTCCTCTGAAATGTTAATATGTGTTGGTATTAGTGCTTTACATCACAAGACATCATTACTAGACGTGGAAGTAGGTGTCTTCTCCATTCTCCTAGGTCATTTTGTGTCAAAAAATAACAAAATGAAAAGCTGTGTTTTAACCAAAAAGCTAAACATCTGGAAAAGCTGTTTGCTGAGCTACTTCCTGAAATTTGAATATCTATGAATTTCATCTTTTTAAAAATCTTCACCCACTACCCCGGAGAGGCTTGCTGAATTGCACATTTGTTACACTGCATCCAGAGACGCAAGGAATTCAGACTACTCCCGATAAAAAAAAAAAAAGTTCTAGTTCAGTGGCATATTCAGTTAAACAATTTCAGCAGCACAGAGGCCATTGAACCCAAGTACTGAAATCCACCTTTGGATCCCAATTCCCTTTGTCAATTTAACCCTGATTAACAGCCAGCCAAGGAAAGGCAAACCACAAAGCCAAACCACAAAGCCCGTTAGACTGCCACCATCACCAGTTGCAAACAACTCTTTTCTCTATAATGTAGCTACAAATGTTATAAAAATTAGAACAAAGTGCATAAGTATTTTATCCAAAACTCTTGCAAGATGCACCTTAAGACAGGACAAAAGATGTTCTACTGTGCTTCTGTATACAAGTCACATACTCAAAATTATTAGCCAAACTCAACTGACAAAGTTTATCAATATTTAAGCCTCTTAACTCCATTCAAGAAATACTCCCTCATTCTCAATATTGAGAAACCTTCAGTAATTTAATGAAATGAGATCTGCAACTAAGGCTCCTATCTACCAATGACCTCTGTAATTTCAACTACATATTGAACAAATCCAAGTGGAAAATTCAACATTTGTATATTTGCGTTAACTTCCCTCAATTTGCAATACTAGCTTGACATTAACTTAAAAACCACTTCATTTCCTTCATGGACAATTTCACAAAGACTGTACATATATCAAGTTCAGCAAAAGGATACAGACCTTGCCATGAAGCAGCCTTGAACAGATGACTCCATCATCAAGTACACCTGAAACTATTACTACAGAAACCTCTCAAACAATCAAAAGTCACTCAGATAAAGCTGTGATGGGGCCAAAACTAAGGGACACATCAAGAGCTTAAATGAGAGCAACAAGTCCATCTGAACAGAGCTGGAGAATATGCTTGCCTCCACACTACACGAACAACTGGGGATAACAAAAGTGGAGTTACGAACCATAACAAAAATTGAAGTTGAAGAGCCTGAGGATAAACATTCCTATCTCCTCAGCCTGCAGGTGCCAACCCCACATATTCACATTCATGTCTTACAGTTTATCAGCATAATGGAGCAATTCCTTATGACTCCACTTAAGACCTCTTCTGCAGGAAAGGTGAGACACATAAAACAACTTGCAGCAGAGATAAAAGCAATTAAATTCCAGTCTCAATCCCACACATCTAAAAAAAAAAAAAAACACAACAAAAAACTGGCAACACCACAAGTTCTGTACATCACTGAACTACTAAGGAAACCAAGACTCTGGGCAAGTTGGGAGTGCAACGCTGCCTCATCTGAGCAAGTGAGAGCTCTACATGGCTACCTTGCCTACCAAGAACTACAGAATCAGATCAAGAAGTACATGACAGTACTTGTTATAAGATGCCAAAACCCTCAATCTGTCTCCATTGAGGCAGGGGAACCAGTAAAACATCTTGCGCCAACTGAGATCCCTGAATAAATTAAGATAGCATTTATGAAATTCCTGCAACATCGCAGAAGACCTGGGTAACGGTTAAGGCCACTCTCCTCATGTTTCAGCAGAGGGAGCCAAATTTTCATTACAGATGCAGCTATACTTCAGGTTTTCCTGCACAAATTAATCACAATCCCTGCAGAAGTACAGACCTAAGCACTACCAACGCAAAGCTAGTAATTAGCTGCCTGCATTTTTGCAACTAAAGCTGTGCAAAGTTATCCCAACTGGTCATCTCTGGGGTAGGAAGAGGAAATAGAAGCACCAGAGAATAGGAAGAGAAGGGCTCGCCGTGATCTTTTTAGCCAACTGAGAGTTAACATACTAGTAAACTACACCAACACTTGCAAAGTGCTTTCATCTTCTGATGTTATCCTTTGTAACTCAAAGAACTATTCCACATACACCCAACCATTAATCACACATACACTAGTCAGGTTTAAAATTTATTTTTCATTCATTTCTTGCACTTGAAGTACTCTTCAATGACATCTTTGGCCTGAGATTCCTTGCCATAGTCCTGTAACACAAGATAACCCATTATTAACATACAGACCCATTCAAAATTTTACAACCTATTTTCAAAAGGACAAATGGGATTCTGACACTTTTTCTCAAGGCATTCCGAAAATTCACATAAGTAACCTGAAGCGATCTGTCAGCTGTTTTTCCTTTTTTCTCTAATAAAAAGACTATTTCATTCAAATGTAACAACCATTGATAGGGAACTAAAACGTCATCTTATCTGCTTAAAAGAAGTCAAGTAAAATGTGTGAAACAGTTGCAAAAGTACGAAAACATGCAGAAGGCATTAGTCCTTATTGTGAAGCTGTAGCCATCTCATGGGACCTCAGAGACAACAAAGTCTTCAAGGCTCGTACTGTGGCTTTACTTTACCAGTGTCATTGTAAAATATGCTCCGCAAAACATTTGAAGTTGAGCGGACACATTGAACTGGCATTTTTTTTCTTAAGCGAAGCTTCCTATCTTCTAGTCAGGTCTTTTCTTTTAATGCTTACTGGCAAGTGGGCATAAAGACTTTAAGGACACAACCATTAACTCACAAAACATATATGAGCGTTTTAAATAAAAATGAAAGGGAATATAAAACATGGGAGCAGCTTATGTTCAATATCAACAATATAAAGTAACTGTTTATAAAAATTAATATAAGAGTTCCATTTAACAGTTCCTTATCTAAAGTAACCTTGTGTTTACTGTCTACTTTCACAAGTCAAGAAATAATCTATAATTAACATAATCTTACTTTGACAACCACACAACTGCAGCCCACTACTTTGCGAGGTTTTCCTTCTCTGTCGATCTTGCAGAGACCTACCCATTCGCCCAGCTTCTTGTTGTCATCAACCTGAGGTGCAGAGCATTGCATCACATTAGAACTTGCCATTTCTAACATAACTGGGTTCAGCCCAAAAGCTGCTGTACTGTCAGAAGCTTTGGGTAACGGATGGCTGATTTCCTCACAGGCATCAGCAGAGGGAGCCAAAGTATCATCATCGTACAGCTTCTGCCCTCACGGCAGGACTCCTCCTGTGCTCCACCCACTCACAGCAATAATTCTATGCCTTGTTATACAGGGCACAAGAACTCACTTTTAACTTTGTACTGCTTGTATGCCAATCACACAGAACTAAACAACCTCTGCAAAGAGAAATTTTGCTTAGATAAGCCATACACAGAATTACAGAACAGTGTTTTAAAGATTCAGCTCTCTAAATGCTGAAACAAGGAGCACAACTGTTATAAACTTGTGTCTTAAGTTGACACTTACCTTTATTAAGTTGATCTGATGTTCTGCACAGAGTGCTTCAACTAATTTTACATATGTGGGTTCATCACAATTTGAAGCCAGAACACAGAGATGGGCTTGGCGTCTAAAAAAGAATGAAAACTGACACATGTAACTTTAGACAATACTTGAAAATTCTTTATAATAAAAATCATAAGTGAAAGAATTCAGCACATGCTTTTCTAGAGAATCACTTCCTAAGCTTCATTTTTGGTTATGCTTTTGAAATACTAAATATACTTTTGACATCATGTATCACTTCTGTTTTTAATATACATAACAGGCTATTCATAGTTAGCTTTATGATCAGATTCTATTCCTATTTTGAAAGCTTTTAAAAATCCCACTAAATAAATTCTCAGCCATTGGAAAAATGTCTAATGACTGGATAAACACAAGGTCCCATAAAGAACTGGTGTCATTGTCAGAAAGCAACCAAGTTACAAGTTGCTTTTTCTTGTTTACCACAGATTACAGTAATTTAACATTAGAATTGTAATAACTAAAAGCTTGAATTTCCACATCAAGGTGTTATAAGCTCTTCAGAACAATCTTTTCTACTTACGTTCAAAGAAGCTGTTTTGACAGGGCCCCAATTCTAATTAGGATCTTTGTATACTGTGGTACAATGTTAAGACACCAAAGGGATACCTGACAACAGAGAGAGCTGAGTAGGTCTTCTATGCTTAACCTAGTGCAATGTGACCTCTACAGACAACATCGGTTTTCTCTGTGACCTTCTTCATTATGAGCGTCACCAGAATGTCAGAAACGTTTCAAAGCAAGAACCATCACACCCAAACGTGTATAAACATTATCCTTTGAACACACAGCATATGAAGCTGCAGGTGAACTCATAAGAATTCTTACAAACTAGTTGTCAGTCACCTAAATTGTATTTTTCTTCCATTATTTAGCACCTTGTCTTAGAGGTTTTTGCATACAGGTTTGTCAGACAGCAGTTATCACTCATAAAACGAGTGAAGGGGTATCCGACAAACTGTGAAGTCATCACCCAAACACTGTAGCATTACCCTAAAGCACTTTCTGTTATTAGCAGTGTGCTTCTGCATATAAACACAGGTGTGTATGTATGTGTATATATATGCATATATATAGTGCTTCACCCTACAAAAGACCATAATTGATTACCATGGTTCGCACATGAGACGAGTTTATTATTGCTTTGATACTGTACCAAAGCAGTTATCTACAGCTGTAACACACACACAAGAAATGAAGATAGCAAAAAACCCCCAAACAAGCTATGATTTAAGTTTTTTTTTTCAAATGCTAAACCAACTCTTCCAGGTTAAGTCTGACACATATTTAACCCAATTAAAATCTCAAAGTTTTGAGAAGACTTTATCACTTCTGAAAACACAAGGTTCTTGAGCCCCAGGTTTTAACAGCTACATGCTACAAGCACCATTCCATTTTCTTCACAAAACCCATACACCCACATGAACAGTTGGTGGCACTGGGGTCACAGACAGAACCTAATACACCAGATGATGCTATTCTCAAAATATAGATGCTTAACTCGATAATTCAAGATCACAGTTAAAGACCTCAAAACAGAGATTACAAAAGACAAAGATTACTGGCAGAAAACTGTGGTCTTGTTAAAGTTTTAGACTGAACACCTGGACAAAGTGACCATTGTATGTGTTCAATGTACCTCATCACAACGTACTTCACCCAGTTTTGCTATTCATCACGGAAATAAACTGGTGACACAACACTTACTTGTCCAAGGCTTTGGCTGCTTCACGGATACCGCGAGCAAGGCCATCATGGATAAGTGCGGTCTTCAGCACTTCTTGCAGGGCGGTGTTAACATCCATTACACCTCCAGCAGTAATGCTAAAGAGAAGACAGACAATGTTCGGATCGTGCCAACCTCTTACAGCTATAAGCAAAAACTTCCCGTTCAACAGCAAGCATCCCACAATTAAAAAAACACAGAAGAAACTCAAGTTGAAGAACCAAGTCGAAAGGGTAAGTGAGAAACGATGAGCTTGAAAGAGACCAAGGCGCTAACTCCTGGCAAGCAGCGAGCCGCGCTCTCTCCCGCAGCAGGGCCGCCATGCGCTACGGGCCCTGTCGGGCGGCTCCGCGTCCATCGCCCGGCCCCGGCCTGCAGGGAACTCGCCGCAGCCCCGCGCCGGGGCCCGCGCAGCCCCGACGCGCCGCAGAGCGAGACCCGGCGAGACGTGGCCCCTCCGCCCGCCGCCCCCGGCCCCGCTCACCCTTCCTCGGCCATGGCGCTCTCGGTGGGTGTGGTCCCCGCCCGGGTTCCTGCTGCAAATACAGACACAGGCCGCCCCGGTGAGCGGCGCCGGCCGCCCCGGGGCCCCCGCCCCGCCCGCTCCCGCCGCGATGCCCCGCGGGCCGGAGGGATCCCGCCCGGACGGGCCCCGGCGCCACCGCGAACACTCACCCGGCACCGCCGCGCGCCGCCGCACAAAGAGAGAGAGACGTTTCCGCAGCGCGCTCTTATAGCGCCACAGGACCCCGGCCCGCGCGCGCACGCGTGCGCGCCGGGGCTGTCCGTCGCGGTGCCTGATCGGCCGCGCACCACCCCCCGCGTACCTATCCACATGGAGATGTGGGGAGGTTTGAAACCAAGGACTGGGGACATGGTTTGAAACAGGAATTAAAGGATGAACGTGAACAGCTATAGTAAACAGCTGCAAATTGGCTTTGTGGATATATTTTATGGGCGATATCTCTACTGTTATCAATACCTGACCCCAGCCTGCAGCCACAGCAAAGGCACCTCTTCACTGAGGATTAAATAAAGTTTCACAAGCAAGTCGGTTGGCTATTTTCTAGGGAAAGAATAGTGCAAATTGAGTCTCTGAAGGAATATTATCACCCAACAGGTTCCTTAAGAAGGTAAATTGTTCTTTTAATGGAAAAAACACTCGGTGCTTAAAGTATCCATTTGATTTGGGGAAGCAGCTTCTGGGGGAAAGCCAGTTGCAGCAGCCGGACCGGGGTGCCTGGGCTGGGTCACATCGGCTGCCTTGGGGCAGCAAGTGCTTCTGGTGCTCCCATAGTGGTCTGGCCTCACCTGGCACTGTCCTTCTATCACTGGCAGCCAAGAGATGGGGAGCACAGGGAACAGGCCTTAATTCTCTGTCAGTGGGGCACAGCACTGAGCTGCAGCTCAGAAACCTCACAAATGTGACTGTGCATCCCCATTCCTGTCAGGGGCTCACACACGCCCGGGTGATCCAGCTGATGGCAAGCACAGCACGGCCACTGCATTGCAAACGTGTTCCCTGCTCGGGTGCTGTCAGTCTGACATGGGGCTTTGTCCATACCAGCTGCTTCTGACCAGACAACATGACTGTTGGTTGCTCTACCTTTGTAAAAAATACATAGTGGCAAAATATAAGAGAAATAGATAACGAATATTGACAGCCATGATTTGTGGCTAAAGCAATCAAACACATTTGTCACCATCATTGTCAGTCACCTCTTCCACAATATGTTCTTCTTTGATATTCCTGGTGTTGCCAAGCAGCAGGATGTAGGCTAAATCCGGGTAGGGAAAAGACAGTGAAAAGCAACCTACTGGAGCAGGTCAGGGCAGGGGAGGACAGAGATGGAAAATGGAAACTCCTCAGCTGGCTCATACCTGCCCCACATGCCCCCAGCTCGGGCAGCACCACCTTTTGTAGCCTGCCTGGGGGAAGGGCCTTGCTGGGGGCTGTAGCTGCAGCACTCACAGGCTCCAGCTGTGAGATACAGCTAATGTCAAGTCTGAGGCAGGCACCTACGTACCTTTTATATTACTGAGATCTGGAAAGGGCAGAGGCTAACCTCTGAAAAAGTAAGGGAGACAGAAGTGTAGTGTGGGGGCTCCTATCTCCCTGCACTCCGAGCTACTGAGCAGGAACGGCACTGCCCACTTCTCACACTGACAGCCTCTGAGGTGCGATTGGCACCTCCAACTACTGCCGGATGTTGTTTGAAACTCTGAACTGCAATCCCGGTTGCAACACACTAGTGGGTTTGTAACCACTGGAGTCACAACACAGGTATTCTAATTTAGCAGCTCCTGTGGGACATTTTTCCATGACTTCTTCCCTCCTTCCTCCACAAGAAATGGGAACGTGTAGTTTCATTTATAGTGCTCGGAACCATTTTCCCTATATCCACCTATCACTTAATCTTCTTGTGCCCTTGAAAATCCCCAAAGACAGCTAATCTACCGAGTAGTTTTTGTACTGAGTGGAACAATAGACCATTATCTCCCCTAAGGGTCTTCAAAGGATAACAAGTCCATATCCAGCCATAAGACACATCAGTATTGCCAGAAAGTGCAATATACATTCAGTCCAGGAGATGGAAGTATGCACATATGAACAATTTTATGTTACAGCAAAAGTGATAATAACAAAGTATAATCTAATATTCTAGAAGCAGGACATTAAAAACCAGTTTTCCTAAAGCAGTTGCAAGAAAATAAAGCTGTGCTGAGATAAAAGTTAGACAGTTAAAAGTGTAGAGAGGAGGTTTGCACTGGCACTGAACTCTGTGGAAATGTTGGTATAGCATAGTAGGAGTGTATATTCTGTGTAATAATTAATGGAAGTGTGTGATCTTGATGGAAAAAGTCCACTCTGCTGCACAGTGTTTTAATGTGACCTCAGCATTCATGTTGGTGCTCTGCACATTATTGGCACGACTCCACCTGCTCCACTTTTCAGTCCATATTCCTACAAGGAATAGCTAGTTCCTTAAGCTCTGCATTTTCCCTTAGAGTTATGTCCATTGATCACCCTGCATTTTAAATGCTGGCATACAGCCACAGGGAGGGAATGACATGTTTAAGCCAAGGATTGCAGTCCTGTGTTAAAAGTACTTTTAGTCCACTTGAGGGTGAGTGAGGTAACAAGCAGTGCTAGAAAATGAGGAGCTGCCAGATGCAGTGCAAGAGCCTGTCTAGGTTCTAGAGGGCTGAGGTGGTGTTGGTGCAGACGTTGATCTGCTGTTTCACTGAGCAGCCAGCCCCAGCACAGGAACTCAATTCCCTCATTATAAACAGCATAACATGCTGTCTATAAACTTGGATTTGGGGAGAGGAAGACAAGCTGCTGTCACATGACATTCAAGAATTTGGATTCTCTCCAGCCTGCTGTTCTGGGTGATCCATTTGGACTCACCATCTTTCCACATATATTTAAAAATTCTTTGGTTATTGCTACTGCCCTCTGTGTTCTCCATTCAATTCCTTGACTCCCCCTGACTATCCCCCCTATCCAGGCTGGCAGCCTTCCTCTTTTTTTCCACTATGATCAAAATAGGAACTGAACTTGGGGACTTTTTCAGGAGACCAGTACTGCAGTGAGGATATAATGGTTCACTCTGTCTCAGTCATCCTCTTCCTGCTCCTTTTTCCTTCCTCCATTTCTCTCCTTGTCTCTTGCTGGTAACCTTTACCTTCTCCTGACAACCACAACCCATATTTTCTTCAAAATGTCAGACTTCGGTGATAATTTAAGTCCCATATTGTAAACTGTGGAGACTCAGGAAGTGAGTTCCGAGCCATACAGACACAGTACAGTGAGGCAGCCAGGGAGGCAGATGAAAGTATCAGGTATTGCAGACTCCCAAGAGAAGTCTATGACACTGCTAAACTCTAAACATTCTGAATTTCAGTTCACAACAAACCTTGTGAAACTTACTCCCCTCTGACATCTTTTTCTAGAAATACAAGGCACAGGCATGTGCTATAATGAAATTTCCAATGTCACGGGATAGAATTATCTCATTTTCCTTGCAGAACAAGATGTGATTTCTCAGTCTTGTGGAACATCAAGCTAGAAGCCTTCTTGCAAATAACACCAGTACGCATTTCACCTTACTCTTCCTAAACAATGATCTTACTTATTTCCTGGTATTTCCTGGTCATACAACAACAACGACAACAAAAGGTTCTGCATTATAAAGCTGGGAGGCCAGGCTATTTTTACCAAATTTCTTGCCCTATATCCACAGAAGTTTTGCTAACCAGCCCAGAGGTTTCCAAGTGCCTCCACACATACAAAAGAACAGGCAACCATATGCTGTTACTGAGGAGCACAAAAAGATGTCTGTGGTCTGTGTCAAGTTTCAAGCACTTAGAGAAATTATGGAGAGATTGTCCTGGAGTCTCAGAGAGAGGACAAGCTATGGTATTTCAATACCAATGTGAAATCAAGAAAGATTCATGATAACTGAACAAAACAATTTGTTGATTCCATTGCCTTAGACAGATTTTGCACTAGTGATTATCATGTCATCACATTAGAGTAATTTTAAACTACTTCCAAATAGCAATGTCCAGCTGCTGTGACTTCTGAAAAAAGAAATATTAGCATGATGCAAATACGCACTAAGTATTTTCTCGATTGCAATGCAAAAGATCTCTAATCTAAGATCTCTTCAAGGAATATGTACAAAGAATATGTATTCCCACATGTGCTAAGCATTTCAGAATGTCCTGGATGTCCATGAAGGAAGCTACCCTTAAAGCAATTGTTCTTAATATGTTTTTTATGTTGTGGACACAAGCAATGGATATGACTCCATGTCTAGTATTTATAGAGAGCTAGTACTCCAAGCCTTGAAGTCTACATATGATTTGGGATCTGAAAGAAAAGATACATTTCATTAAAGTTGTTGCAGATGTGACTCAACCAGTTTCTTGTGGCAATAATGAGTAGTGCATAAGTAAACTCCATGCACACATGGCAAATTCATAGCCCTGTTTCATTATTGGAGCCATGCTGATCACAGTACATCACAGTAGTCTTCTACTGTACACACTGACTTTGTGGAAATCTGACTCTATAGGCTTTGTTGGATTACTCATACATAATTATTAAAGAGAGGACTGAGTTTTGAAAGTAGTTGGAATCTGTGGAGTGAGAGTCTAGACTGGAAAGAGCAAGTAGTTGGAGTGAAAACTATTTCACCTCCTGAACAGAACTGACTGTTGATCTCTAGCCACAAAAATTAAGGCTTTATTGCCTTGCCACGATTTTAATATCTCTCTCCAATTTTCTATTATTTGCTTTATTTGTATGCCATACTTTGCATATATCATGCTTTTGTTATTGTCCTTTCGTGAACTCAGGATGACTTGCAAGTGCTCTTCCTCTTTTTTTATTTTTTGAGAGAGGGGTAAGGCTGTTCAAGAGGTAATATATATGAGAAGGATTTATGTTTATGCCTTTTTCTGGAGGTAGACAGAAAAAGATGAAGGTAGTTCTTACAGATTTTTCAACTTCACAGCCATTAATATATGCCACACAAAATATATTGTCCAAATAGGCTTCAGCAAAGGAACATGTTGCTGTTGTTCTTTCAGGCTGCTAAATAGCTTTTAGGTTTCCTAATCTTGTGATAAGAAAGTAGTTCTGCTTTTTTCCTGTCATGTGGGGTGTGGGATTCTAAAGTTAGGTACACGGCAACATTTGCTCTGAAATGTCTTTTTTATGCATCTTAATATTATAACTGGTGACTAGATGGAGTACTGGCCTAGTTAAAATAGCACTTTTAAGATGTGATTACTGTCTTTTCTCTTCAAGCAACAGGTGGTCTTTTACCACATTTGGAAGAGATCCTGAGCTCACACCCCATCTCTCTCCTCATTTTCCTGCCCTGTGGATAGAAACTCGGGCCAAGTGCATTGACTATACCACCTCTCCCTCATCTCTAGCTTGAATTTACTCCTGGCCAGTTATAGCTATTAATTCTTGTGACAACTTTGTCGTTATGCTCTTGCACTTCTCTTTTATGGATCCTGTAACGTGCTAGAGGCCGTGTACGTCTCTAGATCGGCGATCTTTCTTGGTCTACCAGTCTTAAGAACGTATCGTGACTTCCCTGAGCCAGATGTGCAGCGTACCCCGCCAGCCGGCACGTTACTCTCAATCCGTCCAAAGCCCGGCGCTCTCCCGGCCCGGGCGGGCACTCCCCGCCGGCCGCACGCCGCTGCGGGCGCGCTCTGGGCGGGCCGCTCCCGCGGGCCGGGCATGCTCAGTGCCGGCGGCCGGGCTGGCGCTGGCCCAGGTGCTCGGTCAGCCCGCGGCCGCTGCCAGGCGGGGCGGCGGGAGGTGCCGCACGGTGTGGCTGTGGCAGGCGGGCGCTCCGTCCCCATGGGCAGCCGGGCGGCGGACGGCGCGGGCAGCGAGCGGCCCCCAGGTGGGAGGCGGGGGCCCCCCGCGCTTGTCCGCCCGCACGGCCGGGCCGGGGGCAGCTGCTGACCCGCGGGCTCCGCACGCTGCGGCCGGGACGGGGAAGGGAACGGGAGCGCAGGGGAGCGGAGCAGGTCCCTGCAGGGGCTGAACGGCGCCGTGCCGCGCCCCGCGGCTGTCCCGGTGGGGCAGAGCGCGCACCGCGCGGGGCCAGGCGCGTCCGGCATGGGCTGACGGGCGGGGGCCGGCCCGCACCGCACGGGATCGCACCGCACCGCAGCGGGCAGGTCTCGCCCGCACGGCGAAGTCCGCGCTCCTGCACGAGGGAATTAAGCAGCACGGCTTGATTTAATTCTCAGAGCAGGAAGGGTAGAAGTTTTTTTGTGCGGCGTTTAATTTTCCAACCCGATTTGTAATTTGTTGTTCTCTATCAGGGAGATGATACTTTGTTGTTGTTTTATTTTATATTTCTAGATGGTGGTGTGTCAGAAGCACTTGGTGAGGAATCAAGAGGGTTTACCAGAGAACAGCTATTTACACTGGCTGCGACAGCTTCTATAAACTTCAGTTCAATGATATGCTACTCAATCCTGGGACCCTTTTTCCCTTCAGAGGTAAACAAACAACTTAGTCAGCTACTCTTTACACTACTTTTTTTCCTTGTCGACACTTTTAAAAGTATCTTGATCTCCATGGGACCTTTATGGTTGGCTGTAAGCTCTGAGTTAAGACTTTTCAATTGGGGGAACTCAGTGATAGCCTGATGCTGGTGTAGTTTGTGTGTGTATGACGGTGACCTGGATCCTGTCCATGGACTAATCTTCCCTGTGACTACAGAGGTGACAGCAAAGTAATGATATGAGATAGAAGGTGGATTCTTGGAGAACTTGAAATAGTTCTTTGCTCAGTGTTGCGTAGAGCTGAGATTAAATTCTGCCAATGTCCTGACTTGCATTTCAGTGCTCTAACCACTCAATGACTTTATTTATATCTGCCTCTCTGTTAACTCAGGCTGGGCCATCCTTAACTGTGTTAACTTCCTGATCTAGCAACTTTAGGGAAAAAAAAAATCTCTGCTTATGTGGAGTGAATACAATGTTTAAATATAGGATGAAAAAACTGGTCATGGTGCCTTCGCAGCAGAAGTCCATTTCTCTCATGACCAAATTGTTCCCAAGTATTTAGAACAAAATGGTTTTTTGGTTTAAATATTCCTATGTACTGCTTGTGCCCAAGTAAATATACTTTGCCAACCGAAGTAAGTAAAGAAATTGGTCCTTGTTATAAGGAGGCATGTTACAGTGAAGGTAACAGATATCTCCGTTTACTGTCCTCTCACCATGCAAAGGATCAAAGTTTTGTAGCTAGCACTGTCGCACACCAGTTGAAGCCACCTGTATAAAGTCTCTCCGCTTGTTCAACAAATAACACATTTTTCCATTCACTGAGGAATGAACATGGTTTTTCTCTTAGTTACATATTAGAAGTGCAATATGTCTTTAAATTGCTGTGTTGTTTTACCTTATGAACCCCTGCTGCCTTTGAAAAAGGAAATTGCTTTCTAACTGCATTAATAGACAATTAAAAAAAATTAAATGTACAAAGCATGAATGTTTTTCACCTCAAGAATTTGACTACATCTTTACGTGGTTGTGATCTTTTTTTCCAGGCAGAAAAAAAAGGTGCCAGTAACACCATTGTTGGCCTGATTTTTGGATGTTTTGCTTTGTTCAATTTCTTGTCTTCTTTAATCTTGGGAAATTATGTAAGTATAATTGGAGCTGTAACTTATTTCTATTCTGACACAGGTTGATACATGAAGACAGTTCTTTAAGGCTGAGGAGAAAGATGTCTCTTCAGTAGCGTTCCTGCAGACTTATGTATGCACTAATTGGAGTCTGGCCAGTTAGTCTGAATCTGATCTAAGTCTTGTCAGTGCTTCTTCTGTAGTTCTTGAGGTAGCGCAGGGCAATGGACATGTAGCTGTTTTGTTTCTCTGGTTAACTGTTCTGTTTGCTTTGTAGTCTGAGTAATTTGATGGTCAGTTCTGCTTTCTGTTACCTCCTTTCCCCTATCCCCCATTTTATTTGTTGCACTTGTATATTCTGTTTGCCTTCGGCAACATTCTTAAGGTGTTTGTTTTTATTTTTTTTTCTTTAGTTAACTACGCCCCTTCTTCTTTTCTGGTATGTTGTCTTTCTTTTTTCTCTGCTGCTTAACTCAGTTTTCTCTTCAACTTCATTATGTAGTAATACGAGATAAATGTGTCCAGTTCTTGCAACTTGAGTTTTTCCACAGATTCAGGATTTTTCTCATGTTGGAGAAATTACAAATAAATTATATAACCGTTTGTTTATGTGCTGGAGCACTGCTGTCTATGCATTATTGGCTAGGGCTACTCAGGATCATACCCTAAGCTGGGGCTGCTGCAGAGTCAAAATCTTTTCTGTCTTTGGCTGGGCAGCCTCTTTGCTGACCCTGTGGTGAGTGCTTTTCTCTGGTGGTGCGGTGGCTCATCAAAGTGTCACCCAAGTGCCATTTGTAAGTCCAAGTCTTGGTGCCTGTGACGGCATTCAGCTATGGCACAACCCCTCACTAAGTACTTTACAGGGGAGAGAGCGAGTGTGCCAACCTCACTGCAGACAGCTGAAGTGAGCATCAATAGACATGGACAGTGGAGCAATCAGAGATCCTGAGGGTTATAATGAAACTCAGCAAAATATGGGCTTTACTAATAATGGCTGAAAGGCAGGGACTTTGTCCAGGTCTGGAAAAAAAAAAGGAGTCTGAAGTACCTGCTGCCCTTAGGGGAAGTTGCAGCATGTAATTAGAAGTTCAAATGTACTTTGTTATGGAGGTGAGTTAGCTTTATGGCATACCTCCCATCGTCCTTCACTCTACTGGATAGAGTGTGAAATGAAGGAAGGTGGAGTCCTTTCCCTGATAGTGAATGGGGAGGCCTGAAGCTACTGTGCTTCCCATGCCAAAGCTTTGTGGTATTAAAAGTAGTGATAAATTTGCTTTAAAATCAGCTTCCATTAACTCCTCAGCCGTATAGGTGACAGGTTTATAGTGAGGACTGCTGCTGTAACCTGCTGCTCTGCAGAAGCTGCAGCATGCTGCTGCGACATAGTTAATTGCAGCATTGCCTTACCATTCTGAAAACTGGATTAAGTCACTTAACCGTTCAGAGTACTTTTAGCTTCAGTATTGCATAAAGGTACACCAGCAGAAGCAGTATCTCCAGATCTTTTAGTTACATGTGCTATAAAGTGCCCATAGTATTTGATTTCTTAATAGTAACTTACATTGGAAGATTTTTGATCTTTCCTTGAAATACTAATATGTAAAAAATGGTACTTAATTTACAGCTTACACACATTGGAGCAAAATTCATGTTTGTGGCAGGGATACTTGTTTCAGGATGTGTGACCATTCTGTTTGGGTGAGTAATTTTTGTTGCATTTGTCTTCTGATCATTTTCATCCATAGGAAAAGATGAACACAAAACCAAACTAGAAAATCTTGGGCATCTTTTGTTGGTTAGGTCACCTAACTTTTTACATCTTTAGTTTTTATCTTCCCCTTGTAAAGCAGAATGAACATTTCTCCCTTTCAATAAGTTTCAAAGTCTGTTTACTACTTTGAAAACAGAGGAGGAAGGTTCATATATTTAAATAACTACTGTAGTTCATGAATAGTGAGAAGCCTGTCAAAATGCAGCAAAAAGGGAACTGTTTCTACATAACATTTTAATTTTTTTTTCCTGAAAATATTGAGTGCAAATGGGAAGCTTTACCTGGCAGGTGAAGAGGCTAAGTCACTCGTTTTAGCAAAATAAATGTTTTATTAGCAAGGTAAGAACCTTTTCTTAGGTAGCTGTAACACATTGCATCAGACTGCTTGCACAGGTGATTGGAAAAGCTGTGAAATACAACAGGAGTTTTTCACAAGTTAGGTTTTCCATGTTTTTTCCACTGCCAAACCAAGAGGAAAAGGAGAAAGCTGCCAGAAAGAAGTTGGTAGAGTTTCAATGACTTCAGCGATGCAATTCAAAAATATGTCACAATAGAAAGCATTAACTGTCTTGTAGCTGTGTCCTTTAATGAGTAAGAAATGATGCTCCAGGGCCCTTAGTAGATGACTCCTTGCATCCTGAGAGAGCTCCATTTACTGTTGGGAATTTTTTTTTTTTTCAGAATGCTGGACAAGGTGCCAAGTGGACCAATGTTCATTGGTTTTTGCTTTTTAGTAAGAGCAATTGATGCAATAGGTTTTGCAGCAGCAATGACAGCATCATTTTCAATCCTTGCAAAGGCGTTTCCCACTAACATAGCTACTGTCCTGGTAAGTGCAAAAAGCTGTGTTAGAGCTGAGTACCTGCAAAATGATAAATTGCCAGTGGGCAGCCTAAAACCAGGAGAAAATCTGTTGTCTCATGTGCAGGTTTATTTGAAGTCACCACGTACTTTGTTTGCAATCTAGAATCGCAGTCCTAGAACAAGTATAGACTTTAGCATAACTCCAATTAGATGTAAATTAGGCGGTATGTATTAGTTGCTTGTGCTTTGAAGACAGCTGACCACTGATGTCAGTATTTACCTCTTCAGTTGAAATCAGACTAATAAAATGCTAATACAGCTTTTAGTGACTACTTCTACATGGATAGTAAGGATCCATGTGGATTGATTACAAAAATTGATAAATTCATTCAAATAGTGTTGATTTAAATGCTTGAAAGATGCAAAACTGGAAACAATTTTGGCTTCATTTTTCTAGTCTACTGATAAAAGTTATGTATGAGAAGATGAGAGCTAGAACTTCTTGAAATCCAGAAGGGAGTATTTCTGCTCATCAATGATTCATTTCAACCTGAGATATTACCCTTATTTAGTTAGGTTTTTATGGTGTTAGGAAGAAAAATTTTGTATTTAATAAAATGCTGCTTTCTCTTTTTCAATAAATTCTGGTTTCAGTTCAAATATAGACTGACAGAAATAACTATGTTAAATTTTAATGAGTAAACAAATGTTGAGAACTTACTTAAGAGCATTAAATAAAATTGGAAAAGTTGATGCTTTTATTAAAACTGTTGTTAAGCTGTATAATTACTTCTATAAATAAATATCTACAAGAATATGTCCTCCTAATTAAAAAAACCCTACTTAATGGTATCAGCAGTGATCAGGTAGCATTTTCTTTGGAAAGCAGTTTATATATTGTAATCATGTTTTGGATTTATTCAGTCAATAAGGTTAAGGTTTCCTGTTCGCAAATTTTAAGATGTAATTTAAATAGGTAAGTAATGTTGACTTAAAGGGACTTAGCTATTCATCTTATAATCAGAATTAAAAAGTAATGAAATTCTGTTGTGGTAGCACAATAACCGTGATATGTGGCTGAACGCGGTATGTGGTGATGAAGGTCATCTCAAGACCCCAATCAGAAATACTACACAGCCCTGGCTTGGCAGCTACCTTTGTTTAAAATCTAGGAAGGGTTCTGTAAGAAGACAGATGACTTCTAAATGTTGGTCTGTTTACTATATTTTGTGGTCCAATGTCTTGTTCTGCATGAGAATGAAATATCTTCAAATTCATTTGTTTAGACGTACTGTCCTTAAATGGACATGATGGAGAGTTCTTGTAACTCTGAGCTCTGAGGCAGGAGGCAGAAGAAAGAGCTAATGGTTTGAAGCAAGACACATCTTAGAGTAAAATTGTAAAGCCTGGGGGAGTGGGTGAGATATTTTTAGCCTTGCTTTTCATTACCCTTTTTGATAGTGGTAGATACTGAAAAGCACTTCCTCTCCTTACCATTTTGGTATCAGTTTTCAGCCTACCTTTACTCCTTTGGTACCCTAGAGAATGTATGGGGAAGTTATTAAAGGTAGGCACATCAGCCTTGTTGAAGTGGGAAGTTGAGCATGTGTCAACATGATCCCTTTGTTGGAGGAGGTATGGACTTCAGAACATAAGCAGTCTCACTTTTCTTATGGAATCAGGTTTATCTTGTCCTCTAATCTGTACTAAGGCAATGTCTCAGCTTCCCCTCCATCCCCGCCTCATTAATTTAGAAAGTCTAAATGATGTACATCCTGATAAGAACTGGGGCCTCTGGTGGTCTAGTGGTTAGGGTGCAGGACTCTCACCGCTGCGACCCGGGTTCGATTCCCGGCCCCCCGGGCAGATGGAGCTCGTTAGCCCTGTGAGGCAATCCATCTAAGAGAAGGTCACTCTAAACAAACCTACGTTCTGAGACCCTCACTGCCACTGTCCGAGTTTCACTCGGCCCCGGCAGATGAACCTCAGGATTAAAGGGTGGGCTCAGTTCAGCGCACGCTGTGTCTCACCTAAAAAATCCACTGCGCAGGCTCGAAGGGTTAATGACCTTTCCCAAATCTTCGCTCGCGAAGACTGGCCATTATTGATAAGAACTAAAATCTCAAAAATCAAATCAACCATTTTTTATGGTTGATGAGCAACACAAGTGAAAGCATTATTTGGTTACAGTTGTGTTAACTCAACAGCTATTCCACATGTCAGAATTTCCCAAAATGTCTCAAACCTATCTGGAAATTTTGAAACTTACTAGTCGTAGGTTGTTACTAGTTATTTCCTTTGCTGGGAAAACAAAAGGCTGCAACCCTAGGCTGACCTAGGGTAAAGAACTTGGCTGTGGCTGACTGTGCCTGGTTTTGGGCCATTTGACCACTCTGACTTGTATCAGTAAAATTAAAGATGAGGATGAGTGCCTATACTATGTTTCTGGGTTCTAGAGGTTATCAAAACTTTAGCTGTAAGCAATTATTACCACCAGCTGTTAGTGGTGGTCTAAGTGTTGATTAATCAAGTGTTGAGGCAGATGTTAACAGTGATGACTTGTAACACGAGGTAAGTATAATTGTATTATTGTCCTTTTACAAATTAGTATCTTAATAAAAGGTACCAGATTATTAAATTATAGCCAAAACAAATCCGAAATTCCCCATTGCAATTTCATTATTATTTCCTACCCCTAAGGAGTGAATCAAAACAGTTATAAAGAGAAAGCTTTAACTTGGCACATGCACTTCATCCCATGAGATAATGACCCATCTGAATAGGTTTGTTTGGATCCTTCCCTTCAGGCTGGAGTGTAATGGCAGGTGGGAGAGATATTTCATTTAGCTTAAGTTTTCCTGCAGATACTCTCTGCCACTAGAGCATTCGCCTTGCCTCAGGACTGGGATCTGTTAGGTAACAGCAGGGTGGTGAATGCTGCAGTTCAGGTGTTCTCTGTAGTGAACCAAAAGAGGTCATGGCTGTCACACAGATAACTGTGAAATCCCTTTCACTGTTCCACCTTGTGAAGATCACTACTAGCTGTTGTCCTTAGTGATGTAGTGTCTTTTTACTTTTCACTAGCCTGCCTAGGTTGTGCTGCCCCTCAGACAGATGGCTTGCTTTTTATCATTGCATCATATTTGCTCCACGTACTGACTTCCTTCTTGCTTGCCTTTTCATCCTTTAGGGCAGCCTTGAAATTTTTTCAGGACTTGGACTGGTGCTGGGCCCACCTTTAGGTGGTTTTTTGTATCAATCATTTGGTTATGAGGTCCCTTTCATTACTCTGGGATGTATAGTGTTGGTTTTCGTGCCTATGAATATGTGCATATTGCCAAAATACGGTAAGCAGCCTTCTACCTGCCTCCTTCACTCACCTTTATTTTTCACGTATTTAAGTATCTTTAAAGTGCATCAGCTTCTGGAGTCTGATCCAAGTCAGAGGGCGAAGCTCCAGTTGAATTAGCTGATCATCTTCATCAGGCCCATGCATTTAATGCTAACCTAAATACATGTGTACAGATGGCCTGGAATGAATGCAACTCCTCATCCCCATTTCTGCAAACACTAAAAACTCTATGGAAGTGAACTGAGATATACTTTTGTTTTCCTTTGACTTCTTGGCTTCAGGGCTCATAAAGGACCAGTTGCGTCTGCTTCATATAGGTTTGTCGTTGCAGCTAGTTGAAGAAAACCTGGAGATGGATTTTGCCTAAAACAAGAGAACTTGACAGTGTGTGGGGGGAAGCTAATTACAGGGAGAAAAAAAGATGTTATTTGTACTGAATTATACAAGATCTGATTAACATGAAAGACTATTAAAGTTAATAAATGAGGTGTTTAATGAAGTGCTGGAGGTCATATAAATTTGACTAAATTTTATATGGTCCTGCTTGGACAGAAAACTAACTTAAAGATGTCTTCATACAAGATTGTAATTGCAAGGTTACAGTTCCATTATTCTTTTCCAGAGAAAAGAAAATGTAACTTTAAAATGCTTCTTTAAAAAGTTGCGTATATTGGCTTTTAGAAGAAACTTGCAGTGATAAACCATATGCTGCTACTGCTGGCTTTCCCCCTGACCTCCCCAAGCTCTGAAGTTGTCTGGAGTCATGGTATTACTGGCCAATTTGAAACGATGTTAAATAAATGTTAGCTCTGAGGTGGTGGATGCCAGTATTTGAACTTTTAGTTCTAATGTTTATTTTGAGACCCCATTCAACTATTAAAGGAGAAACATCATCAGGAAAGAAACCTGATGTAGAAGTACCATGTAACGATGACATCTGAAAGAAGTTTCCTGGAGTACAAACTGAACATATAGGAGACCCAAACACCTAGTTGCTTAAAAAGTCTGGCAGATCTCAACTGATAAATAACAATCTTTTTATCTTACTTTTAAACCATGTTTTTTTGTTTGGGTATGAATTGTTCATGTATGTGTGCATGTTGAGACATACCCGGAAGAATTTCATTTTGTAAGTACTAGCAGAGAAGTAACTGTTTTTACACATAATTGGCGTAGTACATGTTTTTGTTCTTTTCAAGTTGGGGATTTGCAGTGTTGGAATCTAAATTGTGCACTTTTCTTCTTCACCTACGAAATTAGGTTTTTTACTATAAAAATAGTATAGTGCATAGTAATCTACTATTGACTTTCATTTGTTATGCAACAGGAGTAATAGGACTAGAAAAAGAGAAATACTGATTTCTTTTCTATAGTAAGAAGATTAGTCGTGAGCTTATGATAATGCAATTTCCCCCCCTTTTCTATTGAAACAGATTCAATCCCTAGCAAGGAATCCTTTTGGAAGCTTATACGTCTACCAAAAGTCTTAGTACTCTGTCTCACTGTATTTTCTCTAAGTGCATGTTTGGGCTTTTTGGATCCCACAATGTCTCTATTTATTCTAAAGAAGGTAAGTCCTGCTAACATGCAGTGAACTCTTGAGTTGCTAAACAGTAAGTAACTGTTATAAATGTGGCTTAAATATCCAAAACAAAATTGAGCTTTATCCAATTACACTGCTTTAATTAACTGTTAATAGTTTGATTTCCAAATAACTTGATTTCCACGGTACTGACAAGTCAATTTCCATTGACAGTATCTCATCCTGCTGGATCTTGGTAACTTTGAGAACAAGGAAATGTAAGGCCTTTAAAAATGTGCTTTTTCCACGTAATTGGCTTTCAACAGCAAAGTACCTTCTCTGAATAGGGCACAGCAGCTGGTTTTGTAAGCAAGGGACTTTTTCTTCCTTCCTGAAATAAAATTCTTGAAAATTGCCACAGTCACTGACAGTGTTACATCTCTTGATGTGAACACTTGTTTTCCACAAAGTGGTGTCGCAGCTCTGCATTCTCTTACAGCAATCCTAAAATTAAACTGTTTACAACTATGTAGTTTCCAGCTGACTTAAATCATTCATTAAAAAGGCAAATGACATTTTATTTATTTATTATTTATTTTAATACTTATTTGTTTCCTATTTGATTTATTTATTTTTCCCTGTGGCGTTTAAGGTAATGGATTTGAAGTAAGTAGTTCCTCTGTGAAATTAAGCAATGCTCTTTGAGTGCTTTATTTATTGTTTTTCTAAGGGATAGTGTTTCACAGGTGGTTGTGCTCCTACTTTTTTTCTGTCTAGTACTGTACTTAGAGCACTCATCTGGGGTGAAGGGGACTTGGTGCTAACTGCTTTCATCAGTGGAGATGTGAATGTACATCTTACATTACCCAGGAGGGGTCTGTAATTATCCCACTGTAGAATACTGTGTGCTTCTGTGGCTCTTCTGCTTTCCTTCTCTACTGTGCTAACAGATACTTGCTGTGAAAGGGCTATAGCCTTCTTGGCAGATGTTCTAACCACTAAATTAGAGTTATTATCATGTAGTTGCATATGGCAAGGAAATAATGAATATTTATTTAGTCAATGCCACATGAAACATCTTGGAATACCTTCTAACTGTTAGTCAAGGCACTCCTTTGAGAGACTGGCATGCTTTTGGTTCATTACGCATTTTGTTTCGGTACAGAAATGTGTCTCTGCATTAGGAAAATGTAAACCTCAGGGTATTTGCAAAAGAACTCTTATTCATTCTCATAAAAATCATCCTCTGGTGGAAAAGTTGGAGTTGAGCTTTATAGCACTATTTACTTTTAAGATGCGCTGATTAACAGTGGATGGCTACAGTATTATACTTTTCTAAATGCAAATCAAACTGAAGATTGGAGAAGTAAAGACTAAATCCATCTAAATTTCAGTGTCTGAAGTGTCTGTTTCAAATGTGTCAGATAGTAATGCTAGAAACCAACGTGCTGTTGTAGGGGGCATATCACAGTGTTTCCTCCTGTATATATATAAAGCATTATATTATATATATATATACATATTATATATATATATATATATATAAATATATAAAGCATTATTTAGGCTTTATATGAGTACAGTTGTGTCAGATGTTTCTACCACTCCATACTTAAAAGTGTTGCTGAAAGCAATGAAACTGAAGCTCTGTTGATGACTTCAAATATTTGAAAAACCTCTGTATGGTATCAGTAAAATGCTTAAAATCATGCATTTCAGTATTTTGAACTAAAATATAATTCTTGAATTGTCCTCTAATAAATGTAGCATATATGGTTTGTTTTGTTTTTTTGTTTTATTTATTCCTTTCCATAGTTCAAGCTCCCAGCTGGTTATGTGGGCTTGGTGTTCCTTGGTTTGGCACTCTCATACTCCTTGTCTTCTCCTCTCCTTGGACTTGTAAGCGACAAACTGCCAGTGAGTACTGTTAGGTAAAGATGGAGGACTTCCCATATTGAAGCAGTGGATGTAGGTCTGGTCCTGTGAAGGGATCTGCCTTTCAAGATCTTACACATGGACCCATTACTGCCAAGTGGAAGGTCTCTTTTGCAAGGCCCAGGTAATTTAGGAATGTCCAATGCAGTAAAGGACATTGGACAAGCGGCTGAAGTGTGCTGAGCTTTTCTGGTGGACTGAGCACAAACTGTTTCCAGACAATATGGAATAGAGAGTGGGAAAATATGTCGCAGTTACCCCTGCTTTTGACCACATCTAATTGTATTAGCTTTTGAGAAGAGGATTAAAGGTGTTCTGGTTATCTGTATTGATTTTATCTCTTAAAAAGTTTAATATCCAAATTAGATCAGCACACTGGGTGGCTATAGTCCTTTAGCTCTTGACAGCTCCATAGAAAGAGACTTTGACAGTGATACACCTAAAACTGCCTAGTTGAGAGGCACCGCAAATGGATCAAGAAAACCTACACTTTGAATGCTGTGCGTGAAGCACAGTGACAGTTTTCTGACACTGTGTTTTCCGACACTTTGTTTTCCTCATACAAAGTAATAATGGCCTTTCTACATGAGAATTACACAGAATCATAGAATGGCCTGGGTTGGAAGGAACCTTTAGGAGCAATGCTATGTGATATTTCTTGTATTATAGAAGAGTGAGACCTAAAATACTTTGCTAACAGAGAAGCACTATTGGTCAGTATCATAAAGAAATCTCTGTATTAAGCAGCTGCTGCCAGTGATTGCATTGGCAGTGAGAAAACATGGATTCACTATTTCTTGATGGTGTTCGGAATTGGCAGAGAAACTTGAATTCCCATTTTGTCTGTAGTGATGGTCTCTACAGGAGTTGTACTTTTCAGATGAAATTTAGAGCAGGAGTATTAGGAAAGACAAAATAGCTACATTAGGAATTCACAAATTTTAAATTGCATACCTCGTCTTTCACAGTACATCAGGAAGTGGCTGCTGATAGCTGGAGGCTTACTGACAGCACTGTCCTTTTTCATGTTAGGACCTGCTCCAGTGTTGCACATTGAAAGGTAATAACTGCCTCTTCTCGAGCCTACCCCCTTATGTGATGTTTTCAGCCATGTCATGTATGTCCTCAAGTTTATAATTAGCACCTCTGACCATGAAACAGTTTTATTTTAATGTCTAACATAAGACTGAGTGTAAAGCAGTGAAAGCATCTGAAAATGGAGATTTTACAGCTTCATAAATAGATACTTTTCCTTTGTTTTTTACTGTTACTGTGCTCATAATAATTTTTTCTCTCTATGTATAGCTTACTGAGGAAAGTGCCAGATTATAGTTTTGTCTTCAGCTAGCTAAGTAAAGACAATGTCCATTGCACCTGAATGCTGTATTGCCATATCTCTCTGAGTTAATTCACAACAAAACACGCTGCTACATTTACAAAACAACTGTACAGTCTTTTTGTCCTAGGTCAGACACTGTGTTAAAGATGATAGGCTTGTTAATGTGTAGAATTCCTCCTAGGTTTCTAATTTTTAAAGAAGATTATATATTGAAACTGGTGAGGTGACATGTTTGAGCTGGTGAGAAAAAGAAATTAGTGATGTCTTCAATATTCTTTGGCTAAGTCTATTTGCTTATAATATACTAGGCTACAAAATTTTAGCTTCAAAATCCTTCACTTCTGCAACAAACCAAGTCTGGAGCTTGGACAGATGCATTATTGAGTTAAGCTCATCTGTCGACCTCTTCTCTATGTGCTCCTCGTTAAATCAACTTAAGATTTTTAACTTATCAACAAAACTCCATTTGATAAGAAAATATGTAATTTGAGCACAGGTTCTTCACATTCTTTTAAAAAGTCCTTTTTTAAAGCAAAGAACTGTATTTTTCAAGTCTTAGTGTTGGCTTCAAGAAACATAGTTTGCTGATCAATCGTGGAGTGCTGACATAACAGCCTTCAGTCAAATGGAGTCCTCTGAAAAGAGTTTTAAGCAGCTAACTTCTTTTAAATGCCTCTTTTTCAGTCAGCTGTGGATGTTTGTGCTAGTGCTGGTTTTGATTGGCTTTTCCATTGGCATGAGTGCTATTCCAGTGTTTCCAGAGATACTGCAATGTGCATAGTAAGTAACTTGGTCTGACCCATCTTTCATGCTACTGGCGGTAGGAAACTGCAACTATTTTTCAGGGGTGTTACACTCTGGATTTTAAGCCATAAGCTGCCCAGAGTGGTTACATATTATTTAAGACTTTTAAGCCTTTTGGTTCATTATAACCTTGAATTTGTGTCTGGAGAAAGAGCCACGCACACTTGTCTAAGAGAAATTTTTTTTAATTTGGCGAGAAAAATAAGACACTTTGGCAAAGGGTTTTACATATAACGGGTAACATATAACTGAAGAAAAGCATTTTACTAAAACACCCAGTACAAAGACCCATTCAACAGAAAACACCCCCTATAAATAAACAATATACCAGCTTTAGTAAACCACAGTTCATTTGTTTTAAGTTACCCACAAGAGAAGGAAAAGAGTAAAAGAAGAAGACCGATGAAAAGCATAAAGAAAGAGAGAAGAAAGAAGGAAGGAGAGAGAGGAAAGGAAAAATGGTTACCAACAAGATTTGATGATTCACATGGTGCAGGCAGCAGGAGAGAAGAGAGAGAGAGAGAGCTCACAAGGAGTCTCATGTATTTATAGAGTTCAGTTTTCTAGTGGTTAGGGTGCAGGACTCTCACCGCTGCGACCCGGGTTCGATTCCCAGCCCCCCCGGGCAGATGGAGCTCTTCAGCCCTGTAAGGCAATCCATCTAAGAGAAGGTCACTCTAAACAAACCTACGTCCTGGGGCCCTCACTGCCACTGTCCAAGTTTGCTCAGCCCCGGCAGATGAACCTCAGGATTAAAGGGTGGGCTCAGTTCAGTGCACGCTGTGTCTCACCTAAAAAATCCACTGCGCAGGCTCGAAGGGTTAATGACCTTTCCCAAATCTTCGCTCGCGAAGACTGGCCATTATTACATATTTATTTCTCTCCCAGGTGGGATATCCAGTCAGTGCCTTCCAGGCCAGAGTGAGTCACAGGCTCCAGGGGTGTGGTGTCAATGGGCTACCGGGCAGGTCTGCCTTGACTGACAGCCCAGCTACAGGGCCTTCAGTGATGCCGTGTGCTCTGCATAGGCTCAGCCATGTTGGCTGCAGCCTTCTGGCTCTGCTGTGTGCTCTCAGGGGCCTGGCCCTCTTAGCTGCAGACCATGTGCTCTCAGCAGGCTTTATGTGATAAGACAGGCCTTACCTTGTACCAGCAAGTCTAGGCCCAGCCCTTCCCACAGGTGCACACACACACACAGTGAGATGGTTCTGACCCATATCAATAATTCAGTGAGATTTGGATCCCGTATCTCACAAGGGGTGAATATGAAGTGTGGCTTTTTTACCCCTCTTTGAGACAAAGGCAGCTAGTAACACTTAAATGCTTCCACTACTCCCTTGTCTTAGTTTTTTCTGAATATCCTAGTCGTTATACTCCCAATATAGCTTTGTAAATGTGTACCTCAGTACTAGGAACACACTGAAGTCCATCAGACTTTGGGTCTTATAGCATCTGGTGAACCTGTGTGTGATTTCATATACATTAGATTATTTCATCTTCTGAGGACTACTAATAGCAAGCATCTTTCACTGGATTTTCAAACTGTATTGGCTCTTACAGCTGCACCTGCAAGAGTCATATGTGCTCAAAATACAAGGTCTGTGTTGTGGCTTGGCTGTAATGACCTAGAAGGGTCTTGATTTACTCTTATTACTATGTTCCTTTTGGAACAAGGTATTTGCTTCTTAAAAGCCAGCTGTCACTGTTTTACACTTGCCGTATGAAACATGGGGAACGAGTGTGATGTGATGTTAGTGATCTTACTTGGAAGAGATTAGAGAGGAGGAGTAGCACTGCAATCCTCCAGAGAGGCAGCAAGGAAGAAAGTACTGGGTAAACAGACATTCTACTATGCACTTTGGATTGTTAACTAGTTATGTAGTGCGCAAATTAAAAGGAGGGGAAAAACTCCATAAGGAAAGGCTATAGACTGAGACACAATAATGTGTTGTACTACACTTAACTGGTCTGTCTTTCTGCAGTGAGAATGGATTTGAAGAAGGTCTTAGTCTGCTGGGACTGGTGTCTGGACTCTTCAATGCCATGTGGTCCCTTGGGTATGTATACACCTTTTTGTAACCTAGGAGAGTTTGGTTGTTTTACACTATTGCCACACAAAACCTGGCTACATTATAACCGGAAGTCTTGCCTTGTAGCCATTATGTTGACCTTGATTCAAAAGTTTCTTGTTAGACAGGTGCCTAGTGAGCATGTTAAAACAAAGCTTTTTACCCAACAAAGGGTAAAACTGGTTTTCCTGAACTTGTCTTCCTTGAAATGTATTGTCCTGCATATCAAAAAACTGCAGTGATTATGTGGATGTTTGCTTGCACTTCTATGTGATCATTTTTCTTGTCATTTAATGCTCAGTACAGAGAGATCTGGACCCTAATTTTTCACAAAGCTATGTCCACCCACATGAGGTGAACTGGAAGGTCCCTGCTCCTGACTAATTCTGCTTTCCATTTTCCACATTTCCTCCTTTAGTATGTGATAGGGTAGAATCTTCTCTTTTTTTTCAGCCTCAGCAATTATTTAAGGTCTGTGTTTTTGTAACTTAGCAGAATGTGTTTGTATTTATTAGTCAGTGGTCATCAACACAGAAATGACTGAAAGGTGCTACTGGCTGAGTGACCCTTCAGAGTTGTCACTCAGTGGGAAGTGATATAGTGCCCCTATTGACAGCCACTTCCAGGATATTTTCATCTGTCCTGGTAGTCCTCAGTGGCTGCGGGTTTGTTTCAGCGGCACAAATTTACACCATTTTTTACAAGCTCTAGCTGTCCAGATGTCATGTTTATTTGGCACAGGATTCAGTACAGACACTATAAAGTTACAAAACCTCAGTTTTATGCTGTTATCAAGCCCAGTTTTATAATGGAACTTTCTTCCAGGAAATCTCTCGTTTTACACAGTTTTGTTCCTTTTGTAGTGAGAGACCGTATGACTTAAGACCTTTCATAAAGGGACAACAGCTGCATAACCTTTAATGGCATTTTTAGACAGGCATTAAAGGTGCAGGGCAGTTAAGAAACAGCTCAACCTTGCAGTGACCATGTCTGTCACAATGTGCCTCCCCACCTGCCTATATTCACTAGTCCTTTGTCTTGAAGTTTGGAAGCTTTGTGTTTTGAGGGATCAGACTTTTAATTTCTCTTATGATAGAATTGATCAGTGTAAATGTTCTGTTAGAACATGGTCTTCAATGGGTTCTTTCTGCTGAAGAAGACTGCATTTAGCTTTCTGATGTGGATCCTGTTTCCAGCTGAGGAGGTGACTAGACAGATTTACTGAGGCCTTGGAAAACAAAGAATTAATACTTACTGTGGGTAATAGGGAAGTTAGATCTGTGGAAGACAATTTCTTTGTTGACAAAAGTGAGAGATTCTATAAAGGCCACAAAACACAATAAAACAGTTCTCTGAGAATATGAGATGTTATCTTTTTTGTTTGGGATGCAAATACCTGATTTTTGTTTGTTACAGAGCATTTGCAGGTCCCATTCTGGGAGGATTTCTAAATGAAAAGCTGGGTTTTGAATGGGCCGCAGCCATCCAGGGAGGATGGGCATTGTTAAGTGTAAGTAGTAACACATTTTTTGTTTTATATCTATTGCAGTTACAAGCTTTTGGATAAGGTTGTTATTATTATTACAATTATAACTGACTGTTTCCTCAAAGGGCCTTGCTACTGGAATATTCTATATCATTGAGGCAACAAGGAAAAGGTATGCTGAGATATTTATTCTTTATTTTACTTGCAGTCATATAAAGCAAACCTTTGAAAGCTGTGCTTCCATTTTTTCCTCACTACCAACCTGATAATGAATGATGAGTAGTAAAAATACTGCTTAAATTATTTGTCTGTATGGTTTCCTAAATCCCGCTGACCTAAACAGACACATAAACAGGGCAATGCCTATTCTATACAAGCAGCAGGACCATGACATTAATGAGCAAACCCTACTGATGTTTCCTCCAGAAGGGTGTCTGTGAACTGGAATTGGTTGGATGGTCATGTGCAGAGAATAGTGGTCAGTGGCTCAGTGTCCTGGTGGAGATCAGTGAAGAGTGGTGTCCCTCAGGGGTCTGCCTTGGGACCAGTGCTATTTAGTATCTTAAACAACAACGTAGATAATAGGATTGAGTGCACCTTTAGCAGATTTTCAGATGACTCCAAGCTGAGTGCTGCAGCTGACATACCTGAAGGATGGGGTGCCATCCAGAGGGACCTGGACAATCACAAGGGTGATTTTTCCCCTCCACCCCACTTTTCTGAGACCCCACTTAGAGTACTGCATCCAGCTCTGGGGCCCTCAGCATGGGAAAGACATGGACCTGTTGGAGCAGGTCCAGAGGAGAGCCAGAAAAAGGATCAAAGGGCTGGAACATCTCTTTTGTGAGGAAAGGCTGAGGGATTTGGAGTGGTTCAGCCTGCAAAAGAAGGAGCTCTGGGGAGAATATATTGAAACCTTTCAGTACTTAAAGGGAGCTTACAAGAAAGATGGGGACAAACTTTTTAGTAGGGCCTGTAGTGATAGGACAAATGGTTTTAAACTTAAAGAAGGATTCAGACTAGGTATTAGGAAAAAATTTTTACAGTGAGGGTAGTAAAACTCTGAACCAGGTTGTCCAGAGAGGTAGTGGATGCCTCATCCCTGGAAACATTCAAGACCAAGTTGGACATGGCTCTGAGCAACCTGATCTAGTTGAAGATATTACTGCCCATAGCAGGGTGGTTAGACTAGCTGACCTTTAAAGGTCACTTTCATTACAAACCATTATATGATAGTATGAATGAATAGTACATGGTTGGGTGCAATAGCAGGGAATCAAATCCAGTGATTCACATAGCTCTTTGCATGTAATATGCTTTTTTGCTTTTAATGCTGATATTGCATAGAAGTGTCTAAAGAATATGCAACCTGTGTTTTCTCTCCTGTTCTTTTCCTTATGCAAACAGTTCCAGCCTGCAAAATTCTCCTGGTAATAATGAAGAAAGAACTCATCTCATGGGCAGTGAAACATAGCCAGATATACTTTTAATTCTCTGTTTACTATTGTGGTTTAACCTAGTATTGAGGTGACTGGACTTAAGAGTGCTTCATTATTCTGGAGCTGTGACATGATCCCTTATTGAACAACCAGTTGTGGTTTAGTTGTATCTGCATTACTGTTTTGAAACACTAAACACTGACTGCCTTTCTTTTGGAAGTTCTCATAAGTGATTACTAACCCTCAGCTGTCAGCCTGTTTAATTGTGTTCCATGTACAGTGCACCGCTGTATGTGAAGAGACATGTTTTCAAATGTCTGGTTTCTATACTTGTGTGTGCTATGCATTATTCTTCGATAAAGGTCCTATTTTGCTACCATGATTTTCTGTACCTTTTTAAGGGAAGTTCATTATCTTGTAATACTGTAACTGATAACATAAAACGTTGAGACAGAATTTGAAATTACAAAGCATTACAAAGCACAATATTATTTTCAATAAAACAACTTTTTTCCTAAGTTTTGTAAATTTTCTTAGAAAACTGAAAGACTTTTTGTCTACCAGTATGTGTATTATCTTGAGAGTGCCTGAAGATAGGAGGCAAAAGTAATGAAGAGAAGAGTTGCCATGTCTACACAGAACCAACTGATCTTCAGTCCTGGAGGAGATTTGGCATCTTCTGTATATGTGTGTATACACACATGCACAGATATATGTATGTTTGTATTATATATGAAGACTCATTTTGGTGTGTGTGAGATTTATATTGCTAATAAATCCTGCCTGGAATGTTTGTACTAATTACTTCTGCAACAGCAAATCTATCAAGAGTCTAGGGCTACTAAGGGAAAAAAAACATCTTCACCTCCTCCAGATGCTTGGCAAAAGAAACTCAAGGGGAACTGAGACAAGGACGTGCCTGGTAAACTCTCACTAGACTTCTTGACTTTGGTTGTGGGAACTGAGACAAGGACGTGCCTGGTAAACTCTCACTAGACTTCTTGACTTTGGTTGTGGGAACTGAGACAAGGACGTGCCTGGTAAACTCTCACTAGACTTCTTGACTTTGGTTGTGGGAACTGAGACA
>NW_016690185.1:12241542-12246558 GCF_001604755.1 Lepidothrix coronata | reverse complement strand
AAAAGGGAGAGAAGACTGTAGAGTTCTGCCCGTCTTCATAGGGGTGCTCTTGTCACTCTTTCCGCTTAGTAGTTTGTACCATTGTGCTGATGTGATTCTCTACCATGTGGTTATTTAAAAGAATTAAGAAGCTAAATACGGATATAACATTTGTATTTACATTGCCAGTGTATTGATTCTTTAAAATTTTTCTGTTAAGCTTTTTTTAGCATGCTATATATCTTTTCTATATATATAAAAATATATAGAGAATATATAGAGTATGGCTTCAGTTTTTTTTGGAAACTCAGTAACTCCTCTAGGTCACATCTGTGACTAAATGCATACATATTATGCATTAATGCACACACTTATAAACACGTGCAAATGCAGACACAAGGCTTTGCTGCAGTGTTGGCAAAGAACTGTCTTTTTACAAAGTTTCAAGTGCCATCCTTGGATATTCTTGGCCTAAATAAATGAGCAGATATGTTGGATCATTTTTTTCTCATAACAGCTTTTCTTGCTGTCAGATCCAGCTCTTGATTGTTGAAAGCTTAATGTTATTTTGCTTTCCTGTATCCTCCTCACTGCAGATATACGCACTGCTCAAGTGCAAGAGCACAAACCTGGACACATGTGGGCAGCTAGTGGAGACAGCTCAGGCCAAATTTGAGGTGTTCTCCCTCAGCGGCACATTTGGCACCCACTACATCTTTCCAGAAGAGCGGTACAGTGGGGTGCAGCTGGCCCCTGGGGAGTTCGAGGTAATGGGGCACCCTCGTGATATGTCAGACTTGTAACACAAATGGTCAAAAAGCTACTTGTAGTTATCAGTGTCCTCTGTTTCATTAACTGCCTTGAGTTCAAGGTAGTTTTATTTCTGTCTGATTTTCCTGGTTGTATTCATACAGAGGGTCCATCTTGCCAATTCCCTTCTTCCCTGTCCCCCCAAGTCCCCTAGAACAAGATCTCCCTCAAGACAAAGTGTAGTTTTTTTCAAACTTCATGGTAGCTCCATTTGAGATTGGAACTCTCTCACCTAGATCGACATTATTAAATTTTTTTTTTGTGTTTACCATGCAGTAGTACTGCTGTGATGATGTTCCTGCTTATTTTACTTTTCCATAACTAAGTGCTATCTGATGGATGTCTGATAAGTTGGACTACTACATCTAAGCCAGTTTTGAGTGTAACACTCTTTGGGAGGTGGTATGATAAGGACCCTCCACACACACAGCAAGTTTCACCATGATTTCACTACAGATCCTTAAATATTTAATCTCCTTTTTCTGTAATGCTAATTAATCATGATGTTAATTAATGTTAAATAATACTAATACTCATCATTATAATGGCATTCTATTTCTAAAGTTCCCTTATCTAACAGTATAGTCGTTGCACATTGATTTATTGACTTGATTTTGCAGCAAAAATAAATTGCTCTGCTGGACGGTTGTGTTTGTGTTTTTGTGTAGTCGCTTTGGTTGTCATGGGCTTGAGATAGGCACTGGGGACAATAGAAAATAAATTCCTCTGACTTTAATGGTGTAGGATTTAGGCACATAAGAGTGGGTTGTGGCCCAACAAAAACCAGTTTTTAATTATTTGAAATTTTTGATGGGGTAACAGAAGCCATTTCTACAATACTGTTCTGCCCCATCTCTGGACATGCAATGTTCTAAACCAGAACATCTAAAGGTTCTCATTTAATTTGAAAAAGAAAACAAGCCTCCAATCACCATTGATTCAAAAAACAATTATTCAAGTCAGCACACGATGTAATGTGTTATCACACCGTACCCTAACTCACAACTAGAGGAGTCTACTTTGGATCTTTCTTGGCCACATTTTTAGGGTGTGGAAAATTTCCTTTCCACAAAACTTGTTGATAACCTTTTCCAAGCAGGCAAGTGGGTGTGTTTCAAAAATTCTCAAAATGAGCAATTTTTCAAGAGTATATCTGTGCTCCTATTAAATGGTTGCTCATGCTGGTGTGAGAGAGAGTCAAGACTGTGCCAGCAGGTGTTGGTAAGGGGCAGTGAACAGCTTGAACAGATGGAATTCACTGGCATGTGTGAGGGTGCAGGCCCTGAAGACTACTTTTTAGGCAAGTGGACTGGATTACTTTGTGTGGTGCTGCTAAGGTTTCTATGTGTGGCTAATTCTGTTGTTTGTTCTGCAGGTTTGTTTGGAATGAAAAACATTGTTTACATTTATTCTGACCAACACAATAAAAAAACCAGACTTCCAGGGTGCAAGATACATTGTTTTTTTAACAAAATGAATGTTTTAAAAACAAGATTTTTGTCTGTAAAAGTATCAAATTAGAATCCTCTACAATTCATATAGTAGAAATAATGTACTCTACTTGTTTGTGGAAAGCAAGTACTGTATCTTTAAGTTTATATCTGTGCCCTAGGATATGGTGTCCTGTTACAGCTAAGTAAAATGACTTTGTGCTGTTGCAAAAAATAAACTGCTTCTGATTTCCTCATCCCTGCCCACATGTACTCACTGCTGTGTAGTGATTGCATGGTTGCAGGTCTGACGTTTCACACAGGCTTCTCCACAGCAAGATTAACCCTTCGAATGCACAGTAGTCTTCCACACACTCTGTCTTAGCACAAGAAAAGAAGCAGGACCAGTCTGAAGACAGACTCCCTGTATAGCTAAGCCGATTTAGCACCAAATTGCCTCCTGTTTCACAGAAGTTCTCAGGTAACCGTCATCATCAGGCAGTAGCAGAGATGGGGGCGGGTACGGTACAGGAAGAGTGGATTGGGAGGATAGAGGTGTGGAAAGCAGACAGACCTCTAGATAAGTTTCCCCTTACGTTGTCCACAGCAACGTATAGCCTAGACTACTGCAGTTTTGTTAAGTTTATTCAGTGTGTTTGTTTGTTAACTTGTGTTAGTTCCTTGTTCCTGGATGAGCTCCCAGCCCTGCAGGCAGTAGGCAGATGGAGGCAAACAGGGATGCCTCCGCCCCACTGTACTACGGAAACCCCCTTGTCCCGGCAGTGTGACTTGAACTTTGCAGGGCAGTAAATTTTTCTGTTTAGCCCTGCCAGGTCAGTCACTTTTCAGGCTGACGTCCTCTCTACTTCCTCCTTTAGGCTGGTGTCTAATTGTGGTTAATATGATTCAACACATATTTGATTTGGTAAGAAAAATGGGGCGGAGAGGAGGGGAAGGCTTCCAAGCTACATTAGTTCAAGTATCACCGAAATCTCTATTGCAATCTTTAAAAGGCTCATATTTAAGGCTCCTGAATGAGCATTCTGTATCTAGTAATGTGTGGAGAAGTACTTAGAGGTGAATGTTACCAAATAGAAATCAATGTTCCCAATGGTTGAAATCCTCAGTCAGCAATACTGTTGCAGAGAACTTTGTGGTATCTACATTCATCCCCAAGTCTGTAATTTCTGAGCCAGCTCTACAGTGGCAGTCTGTTGTACCTGAAAGCAGACAGCCTATTCTGCTTTCCACTGTTCAGACAGCCTTTCTCAAGTGAGAATACTGCAACTACTAGAAAGACAAAAAATTGAAAATGTCATAGCAACAAATGCATTTGAACTGAGTTGAAGATTAAAAGTGAAGGCCTCTCAATACACAGCATGTTCCTGGGGACAAGAAAGGTGTGCAGAGGAGCAGGCATGCCTACTGCTCTTCTGCTTCAGGTTAGTGAGAGCCAGGCAATGAGTTACTTACCTGCCTGATTTCAGAGGAAAACATTCCCTCCAGATTTGTATTTTCTGATGGAATGATGTTGGAAAGTGATGTACAGCTAAAGTGACTGGAAGAGAAACTTGGATGAACTCAAGGAACAGTTCTGTTGCTGGCATTTGAATTATATGACATCAAGTACAGTGAGATGCTAATGAAATTACTTTGGTCTAAAGAAACTCACTGCACATACTAACACAACATAGGAATTGAGGAATATGAAGATACTAGCATAAAGCAGTTTTTAAGACCCTCAGTTTTGCCACTCAGACTTCACAGAACACTAGCTCCATGGGTGACACATCCACCTTTCACCTGGGTGAAGAGTGAACCAACAGAGATAGCAAAAGTCTATTGAATCAGTGACAGAGAAAAGTATACAAAAAAAATTGGACTGTTAGTTCTAGACATGTTTTTAATTACTTACTTTTTTATTGGCACAATTAGTCTTGGCATTATCCAGTATTTTAGTTATGTTCAGTTGCAAAATCCTTAGTGTGTGCTGTTATACCTTCCCGTATGTCATGCTTGGTTCCAAGATAATGTTTTAACAGACCAGCAGTTCCTCCCTCTTTCAAAGTTGAACTTTGTCCCTCTTTTCTTTTCTATGCATCTTCCTTTTGCACTGTTTTCCATGACTTAGAGTACTCCAGGAGCTGCAAGGCACCAACCATGCTCCCTTCCCAGCCTCTCCTGCATGCTGGGGTATTTGCACTCACAGTCCTTCAGGCCCTTGCCTCCGACACCTTCATTGCAGCCGTCTACGAGCACGCAGTCATCCTGCCAGATCCCACTGACAAGCCTGTTTCTCCCGATGATGCTTTGGCCCTGATGAACAAAAACATGGATGTCTTGGAAGGGGCCATAAAGGAAGCCGCCCAGCAGGTACCAGATGTATCATGAGGGTTGTTAATTAGTGTTTTCTGCTCTGTCTGACCCCCCTGGTTATATGTTGATGGGTGAACTTCTAACAGAGCTTGTTGTGACAGGGTGCCCACATCATTGTGACTCCTGAAGATGGCATCTATGGCTGGCAATTCACAAGAGAATCCATCTACCCGTACCTGGAGGATATCCCTGCTCCAGTGGTGAACTGGATTCCCTGCACTGACCCCTCAAGGTGATTCCTTCTGCAGTGATTTATGTGGTTTCAAACTAGTATCTCATGGAGTCATGAGCAGCTCCCACTAAATGCATAGGAACTGCTACTGCTTTTGACATAAGTTTCAATTAAATTTGAGTTTGAAGGTAAGTTACATGATAAAATATATAGCGTGTCCATGACTAATTGGTGAGGGAAACATTAAAA
>NW_016690185.1:12229018-12239583 GCF_001604755.1 Lepidothrix coronata | reverse complement strand
AAAATACATTAGATTTGGTCCAGCACCAGTGCAGGAACGACTCAGCTGCATGGCCAGGAATAACTCCATCTATGTGGTTGCAAACATTGGGGACAAGAAACCATGTAACTCCAGTGATCCCGGCTGCCCAAGTGACGGTCGCTACCAGTACAATACGGATGTCGTCTTTGATCCGGAGGGGAAACTGGTGGCTCGTTACCATAAGGTAAAGTGGCCTTGGAAAGGCAGGAACTAATTTTCCACTACTTCCAAAATGTCTCCTTTGGAAAGAGAATTAGATGCCAGTCATTGTCCCATGTCAGAGTTCTGCTTCTGTTTATAATTTGAAAGAATCTCTCTCTTGCTATGAAGTATTGATGCCAAATTTGCATTTCCTGTCATGTTTCTCAAAACCGACTGGTATGAAAAATGATTGCTCTGGTGCAATTTAGTGGCACGTGATTTTGGTTGACTTCCTCAGATCATTAAATCCCTACTACTGGAAATCCTGCTGCTGAAGCAGCTTCAGTTTTCAGTGCCAGACTACCCCTTCATGTTCCAGGATTTGAAACATTCATCTGTATCTCATTATAGATGAGTACTCTGATTTGAGAAAGACAGGCCCCTTCCTATAAATTTTTTTCTGATGCTGTTTCAGCACTGTTTTTGTACAATGGGAATTATTTGGACAAAACCATGGACCTAAGATGGGTGTTAAAAGAGATGAGGGCTTTGAAACGTTTGCACCCAATGAAAGTTCTTTCAGTATTATGTTCTTTCCTGCAAGTTCCATCAAAGTTGTTTATGAATTATGTGCCAGATATCATACCAATGTGGCTAGAGTGAAGTCAGTTGTTTATTTAATGCACTTTGGGCCCAGTGTTTCACCTTGTTGTTCAGAGATGATGCCAAGATATTTATTTGTGAGCAAACTGGGTGAAGGGAACACTGTTAATCCGAGTCTGGTCCCCCCCTCATTCCAACCTAGCATGACCCAGGTGCTGAATTATAAGTTCAGTAAATTTGGACCTCTTTTCTGGCTTGGTGTCCATGTTTATTGTCCAGGTCACTTGGACAGTAATAAAGAATTGTTAAAAAACATGTATGTGAAGGAAAAAGGAAAATGTTGGAAACCAAGAATGTTTGCAAACTTGGATTTTTCTGTTGGCTGAGATCATCTGCCTTTCCCCCATCAGCCCAGCCTTTGTTTTCTTCTGTGTTCTACAGTCTTCCAGTACTGTCTCATGCTTCATGCTGGTGTTGTGTACTTACAGCACTTCTGGGCATCTCCACACCAAGGTCACCAATTCTGTCTCTTGGCACCAGAACCTCCCTGCTCCTCTTAAATTATTATTATTCTTCTGTGGGCATTTTGGTCACCAGAAGTATAAACCAGGTAGGGAGAGTGGAGAGATTATTTTTATGATGACATCAGCAGACCTGAAGACAGCCAGCTGCTTTCCTAGCTAGATGCCACGGCAATATGTGTCTCCCCGTATCCATTTTTTGGGTACTATGATCATACAATTTTAGCCTGACTTCCTGCATGTGAGGGGTTCCAACATAGGTCAAAAATTTTCACAAGTCATTCTGAACAGTTTTAGGGAATGACTCCAGGATCTCACAGTAAGTGCCTCTAACTGATTTCTCTTTTTTCCTTCCCCTACAGTATAATCTTTTTACAACAGAAACTCAGTTTAATTACCCAAAAGAGCCGGAAGCTGTCACCTTTGAGACTCCCTTTGGGAAGTTCGGCATTTTCACTTGCTTTGACATCCTTTTCCATGAGCCTGCAGTGGTCCTGGTGAGCAAGATGCAGGTGGACACTGTGCTCTTCCCAACAGCTTGGATGAATGTTCTGCCATTTCTGACTGCAGTTGAGTTTCACTCTGCCTGGGCTATGGGTATGCGTGTCAACCTGTTAGCTGCCAATACTCACAAAACCAGCTTGGCAATGACAGGTAATTTCACTATGTCCGAAAAATCTTTATAACCGTGAATCTATATGTCTTGTTCTACAAGGTGATTTTGCAGAGGAATATAATGTGTTTATCTGGAAGTCTAGTCACCAAATTTTAAACCTGATAGATTCCATCTGTTGCCATACAAGGCACAGCAAAACTTGTAGTGTTTTCTTTGCCCTAGCTTCTTAGGATTTTCCTTTGTTCTCTAATGTCTCTAAACAATTAGTAAGTTACTTACTACTTACCATTCCTTATACCTGAATAGAAATTTTGCCACTTAGGCTCTTTTCCTCTCCACATCTAAATCTGTGATTGAATGCCAAACTGTAAATATACTTGTAAACCATGTACATGGCTACATTTATTCTGGCCAAATTAAAGACTTATTTGTAGCCGTATTTAACATGATTATGGAAGAGCTTTAAAAACAAACTTTCAAATCTGTTGCAGTAACACTGCTAAGAAGTCTACATTTTCACTTTACAAAGTAGGACTGATTTTTTAGAGCTTAGTTTATGGGACAGTATATTTCAGTTAGACCAGTATCTTCACTGAGCTGTGAAACCACAGTATTGTCTTTAGGCTTCTCATTTTACATCCCTGAGAGGCTTCTGCTTGTTGTCCGTTTTATGTGGCTCTTTGGCAGTGATGGGTATGACAGATCTACTTTGATTTCCCTCGGTTGCTTGGTGCTGGTCAGATGTGAATTCCCCACACTGGGAGGAGTTCTCAGCCAGTTTAAAGGGGGCTGGACAACTGCTCCCTCCTTACGTTTTCACCAGAACCAGCCTGTGATACTTGACTATGTTGTGTTTTGGATTGTCTCAATCATAGGTGGTCCTTTCACTTCAATTAGCTGAGAATAAAGGAATTACCAAGTAACTTAATTGCATACAGGAGAAAAGAGAACTGAGGAGGCTATAAATAGAATCAGAGCAGAACAGAAATAACATCCTCTGCCTTTGGCTACACTGAGCAGACCTCATCCAGGGGAATAAATGCTATTCTTTGCCAAAGCACGAGCTCTATGTACTGAGTTGTTAATGGTCACCTTTAATGAGACTGAAATTTCTGTAATCTTTATGGAATAGTTGATGAGCTAGCAGTAGGGACACTTAAAAGGACAATATGATTTTTTTAATTCTTGAACTGACTGTTGTGCTCTCCTCAGGGAGTGGTATTTATGCACCAGACGGAGCCAGGACATACTCCTACAATATGAAAACTGAAGATGGTCACCTCCTCATTGCTGAACTAGATGCACACCCTTGTCTTTCTCCTGCCTCCCCACCTGCTGTCAACTGGAGCTCATATGCTTTGAGTGTCAAAAGATTGTCACAAGATGACCATGATTTCACAGGAATCATCTTTCATGATCAGTTCACTTTCACTGAGCTCACTAAGCCTGGGGGAAATCTCACTGTCTGTCAAAAAGACCTCTGCTGTCACTTGAGCTACAAGATGGCAGGGAAACGAGATGATGAAGTTTACGTGCTGGGTGCTTTTGATGGGCTTCATGTTGTTGAAGGACAGTACTATCTGCAGGTAATTCTTTGGAGGGGGTTACTTGCTTTAGGAAGCTTTTTTACAGGGAGAAACTTTCAGCTCCGTGGTGGAAAAAGACAATGATTCTTTTGTATGCTGGAGTCCTGGTATTGTTTTTGTTAGCAATGGAAAGGAGTTGCTAAAACATCCAAGCCTACTTACCTTTAAAACCAACAAAGGCAGTGGAGAGGTGTCTAAGCTTCTTTTAAATTCCCAGAGTGCACTCACTATTTTTTTGGGTGTGCAATATTGGCTAAATTTAGATCTTCTTCTGTGCCTATCTGCAGTAATTATTCTGAATCTCCTCTGCATCACAGAATCACAGAATAGTTAGGATTGAATGGAGTTCTCTGGAGATGATATAGTCCAACACCCTGCCAAGGCAGGGTCACCTAGAGCAGGTTACACGGGAATGCATCTGGGTGGGTTTTGAATGTCTCCAGAGAGGGAGAATCCACGAATATCCTGGGCAGCCTGTTCCAGTGCTCTGCCACCCTGAATGTAAAGAATTTTTTCCTCATGTTGAGGTGAACTTTCTTGTGTTTTAGTTTATGGCCATTGCTCCTCATCCTGTCACTGAGCACCACTGAAGAAAGTCTGGGACCATCCTTTTGGCACTTTGAGATGTTTATATGCATTGATAAAATCCCCTCTCAGTCTTTTCTAGACTAAACAGACTCAGCTCCTGCAGTTTCTCCTCATAAAAGAGATGCTCCAGACCCCTAATCATCTTTTTGACCCTCCCCTGGACCCTCTCCAGTATCCGTTTGTCTTTCTTGTACTGAGGAGCCCAGAACTGGACACAGTACTCCAGATGGGGTCTCACTGTATCTTCCTCAAAGAGTTGCTGTTAAAAATCAGTTGATCATAGCTATCTTTGTAAGACAGTTTAAAGTCACAGAGATGTTAATTTTTTTTCATTACCCACATCATAGCAATGAAGTTTACTGAAATGGCATATGACTTTTACTGGAAATATCCCGTCTTCCTCTCTTTTAATCAAATGTTTGGGAAGACAGTGAGTTACATCCTGGCTGAATTTGCTTAAAGCCATATCTGAAAATATTCTTTGCCTTCATAATTAAGTTATTGTGCCACCAGACTATACTTTTTTTTTAGTTACTTCTGTCTGTCAGCACAGCCTCTGCATACCAGCTGGTACAGACTCCAGGATATGAGGGAAAGTCTTAAACAGAAAACAGCTCATCTAATGCATTTATGAAGGTAGCTTGAACAAATTCAGTTCTTGGTGAGCTTGGTTGTAAAATTTATTTCAGTGGTTGTGGAAGCTGCCAGGTAGTCTCTACGAGTACTGAAAGTTCTAGAGAAGACAGGAATTTCTACTCTTCTTTTTTCACTCAGTATTTTTTCATTTCTTCAGAACATATTTTTTATTTCTCTGCTTGTTTGCATTTCAACACAAAACTATATTCATTGAAGAATAATACTTCTGATTTTTGCAAATATGCTTCTGTTCCCCAATATCTGACAAAATAGAAAAACTCCACGATTATGAGCCAAACCAGCCAACATCTTCGAATCACTCCTGAATAATAGGAGTGCTAGCACCCTATTTCGTATTTCCTCTTGAAGACCATAAATATTTATCAGCTGGATAATTAAGGACAATAGGGAAACACTGATTCCTACTTTCCTCTATGTGCTACAATTGCTAACACTAAATTCTAACAGAAGATGCTAACTTCATCACCTTGGCCTGTATTCACCAGGATTTGGATAGGGAATATCAAATTCAGGTTTCCCATGGACTACCAGGCCATCTAATGAGGTGTCATTACCAACATGTACAAATACTAGTAGGCAGACCTGGGTGTATACTTGCACAATGTACCCATGAGAAGGACTTTGTTTCATTTGCCTAAAATTTCCATTCACAAACTTATCTTACACATGGGAAAGGAACCTTCAAATAAGAGAACTGGCAATAGGAAGAATTAGTGGAAGTGACAAGACTGGGCTTCAGAGGTGAAATATGGTACTCTGGCAGCACTTACATCAGAGGCAGTCTATTTGTAACTACTAAGGCAATGCAGGTCTGGAATACTGCCAGTCAGATCAAGGGGTGAATAATAAGGTACAACTAAAAAGGAGTTGCCTGAAGATTATGAAAAAGATCCTGTGACTCTCATCTGCTCTGACACATACCGGCTTTGATGACACAAGGCTTTCCTATCAGAGTGTTTCTATCTTGCTAAATACGTTGTTGTCTTCTCCTCCCTGCAGATATGCACACTGCTCAAGTGCAAGAGCACAGACCTGGACACATGTGGGCAGCCAGTGGAGACAGCTCAGACCGAGTTTGAGATGTTCTCCCTCAGCGGCACATTTGGCACCAACTACGTCTTTCCAGAAGTGTTGTACAGCGGAGTGCAACTGGCCCCTGGGGAGTTCAAGGTAATGGAATACCCTGGAGCTATGTCACGCCAGGTCCTCTGCAGGATAGTCATGGAATTAACTGTGTCAAAGCAGCCAAAGTGAACTTGCTCATAGTGAATAATTGATCTATTAAATACCTTTTAATGAAATCACTAGTTTCAGTAAGAGATAGGGTCTGACGTTCCTTCTTCCTGTTTGTCACATTTTTCTGAGCTCTTAGTGTGTTCATATAGGTACTTCTCTAATCACATTCTTCTCTTACCTTTTTCAATCAGGTGCTGAATGATGGGCGCTTGATAAATAAGACAAAACCGACAAAACCAGTCGTTACTGTGACACTTTTTGGACGGTGGTATGAAAATGATCATCTGAAACAAGACCCACAGCCAGCAACCTTTCTGTGATTGAAGCTGAACACTGTTTTCAAATGAGATACAGCATCCTCTACTACAACAAAACCTGCCACCACTTCTTGGTCAGAACACGACATGAATCATCATTTCTTGGAAATCTCCGTTGAACCAAAACTTGGAATCGAAACCTCAAGTTATTCTGCTTATCAGTTCTGAAGAACATCTTGGCAACACCTCCTGCCTGCACTGGATGCTATTCAGTGATGGAACTGTTTGCAACCAGTAAACAAGTCACTAAGTTACCTGGTATCATAGCAGCTCCTCCCTCACATCTTCTCTATGTCTTTCTAGTTGTATAACACCAAAATATTTAAAATAAACCTTGTCCTTTACTCCTTCCTGTTAATGCTGTAGATGAATTCCTGCCCTGTAGATGAATTTGCTCTAGGGATTAGAGGATTTAGAATTCTACTTCAGACCAACTACTCCTGGTGAGAAGGCACTGTTCACATCTTTGGTTCCTCTTCTCCCCCAGTGACCTGTGTTTTGTTGCTGCTGCTGGACCCTAGTGACCTTCTTTCAGCACATGAGTTTCAGCACATGTCATGATTTGTGGCTGTGTCCTTAAGAGTGGTCAGAGACCTCTATTAATCTTCTTTCTCCTTCCTTTTCTCCACACTGGCACCATTACTTGCCTCACCATGATGCTCTCAAGGTCCTCAATCCCGTGTATTTCTGTTATGGAGCTGGTGAGACACTGGGAGTGCAAATACTTTCCAAACACCAGCACTGATTACCACTGCTGTGTGCCATATGACCTTTTTTGTTTTCAAATGTAAATAAATACTCACATGTGACATAACATAGTCTCATGTCTAATAAACATAATGACATGTTTATCAAAAACCCCAGACAATGTTCTCTGACTCATGAAAGCTCAGCATCATTGCTGCTAGAGCCATGCTGTCTTAAAACCTAGTTCACTGTTGGAGTCAGTTACTGTCTGACCACAGACTGATCGCGGTCCAGCAAGGGATTTTCCAGTGTGGTCCTCTTCCTGTGGGTACAAATTCAGTGCAGATACTGTACTTGTGCCCTGGGAACCTAGTGGGTGATACCACAACTTTCTCCCAGGGAAAGGATCTGGATTTAAGGGAAGCACCCAAGAAAGTCTCATCTTAGCAGGAGTTGTGTGGCCACTCTCAGAACTGAGAGGCAGCTTCTTCAGATTTGCTCACTGCTCTTGCCAGTCCTCTGGATAAGGGAATGTGTGCGCTTGTAGTGTATAGCTTAACCCTGAATCTGGTGAGTATCTTGAATCCAGGATTTGATTCCAGGCCATTGTTTTTTGGTTAAGGTATATTTGTATGTTGAGTATTTTCCTGTACAAGACTGGCATAAGCCGTCATGGCACTAAATTCTTATTGCTACAAAGATTGCATAACACTTATTGTGAAATATGTTATTGTGTAAAATGAGTCAAGCATACAGAAAGTAATCTTATACAAGTCCACCCATTACCCACATACCAACTTACTCTGTATAAAGACAAGGCTGTGTGTAGCCACAGATGGCAATAAACACTTCTTCGAGGGCAGTGCAGAAAAAACCATTTTGGTACCTGACAGCTGAGTCAGAACCAAAGAAGGTAAGAAACTTGGGTAACCAAATACAAGTGATTTTTGTGCACATGCAGCTTTAGCTTCAAGATTTCTTCTGGAGTGATCTGTAGGCATAAGAAAGCAGGTTGCAATAAGCAAAATTTAGAAATTGTGGCTCCTATTCATGATGCTCTTCGAACAGAGACCTTTGGGCACCAGAGATCTTCAGAGCTCGGTTATTGAGTGGTGGGTGTGCTAATGGATTTGCTCAGACAATCAGCCTGCCTGGCACCACCCTGAGATGTGCAGCAGCCCCCAAAGACCCTGTAACTCTGAGCTGGTGCTGTGCTGAGCTGGGGTGGCACAGGTAGTGCCCATGCTGGGGCCCGGCCACCTGCCTCCTGCAACCATGCCAGCACCCCTCATTGCCAGGTTGGGGCAGGAATGTGTCCATACTTGTCTCTGCCAAGATTTCCTGAACTTGTTGTCTTATTGTGACTCAGGTTTGCCTTAAGCTGTGTTACTGCAGCAATGCTATCCCTGAACTTTTTGTAAATCTGTCAAGTGATATGTTTCTTCAGCTGCAGCACAGTGGTGACTTCTCAGTGACTTCCTGCTGGGGATGTAAGGCAGAATTGCTCAATGCTGATGGCTCTCTTGCCTTTGATATTGTGAGACTTTCCAGGCAGGGTGATTGCATTTCCCAGTGTCTGTTGGCTTTCTGCCACCCTGGGGAATTCCCAGGTTTCATGCAAGACTTCCTCCTTTAAATCCCAGTCTTTGCTTGCCCACAGCCTCCTCTTGGGTGACTTCCAGGCTCCAGACGTGGGGCTTCCTAAAGCTTGTGCCTCTGCCATGTTTTTGGTGCTGTCTGCTCTGGAAGCCTGTCACCTGCAAACCTATGTCAAAGCTGTATATGAGCACAACATAGTCTTAGAATCACAGAATTACTGAAGTGTTGGTTTCTCCTGAGGAAGCCTTGGTGCTGATGGAGGAAAAATCAGTCTTTTGGGTGACACAACATAGTGAAGAGGAAGGTTTTTTCAGGATGAAGAATATTTTCTTTGGCTTCCTGCTAAGTGGTAATTATGAACCAGGTTATGTTCTTTCATCCTCACAGATATACCACCAGTTCTAACTAAGGTTTTTCTAGGCCTCATCTGAAACTATAGTAGTAATATTCTATTTACAAAATACTGTGCTAAAAATTACCTTCCATGAGAAAAAAAAAAAAAAAAAAAACCTGCTTTCTAAGGGTAATTTCAAATTGCTTTTGGTGTAAAAACTTCCTTTTGAAAGGACAATAGTAAGAAAAAAATCTGTGTTGTTTAATTCTTTCTCACAAAACAAGCAAGTATGTTAGCTCTAGGCAGAGAGGTCAGCATAGTTCAAGGGATAGTTTGCAGTGTGAGCCCAGCAAGGAGGACATTCTCAAGGCACTCACTACAACTATAGTAAGCCTCTGGCCAAAAGCAAGAAGTATGACAGGACTGCGTGTCTCATAAGCACCAATAAATCATCTGTACTCTGAAACATGACAGCTGTACTTCATGCAGGTGGTCTGCCTTCAGCACTGGCTGAAGCTTTAACTGATGGCACCATGTGCAGTAAGGTTATATGTAGTAGTGTGCCCAAACCAAGGGAGTCTGGGCTCTCACCAAGATGGGTTTAAAAGCCTGGATCGGGATGTGCAAATGGAGTGTTCAAGTGCTCCTTCTAATGGAGCCCCTTGTAGATTAGCATTGCTTCTGACAAGCTCTGTTAGCCTTTTGTTCTTCTTTTATTTTAAACATTTCTTATTGGAAACAAGATCCCATTCCTAGAAATGTTCCTTTGACTTTTTATTGTAAATAAATGTCCTGATTGTTGGGAGAAATATTCTCAGATTACTCAACAGGAGATTATTTCCAGAGCAAATTTATTAGTCTTTACTCCTCCTCTTTCTATCTGCTTTATATTCCCCATGCCTGATCCAGGAGCTGCAAGGCACCAGCCATGCTCCCTTCCCAGCCTCTCCTGCATGCTGGGGTATTTGCACTCACAGTCCTTCAGGCCCTTGCCTCCGACACCTTCATTGCAGCCGTCTACGAGCACGCAGTCATCCTGCCAGATCCCACTGACAAGCCTGTTTCTCCCGATGATGCTTTGGCCCTGATGAACAAAAACATGGATGTCTTGGAAGGGGCCATAAAGGAAGCCGCCCAGCAGGTACCAGATGTAACATGAGGGTTGTTAATTAGTGTTTTCTGCTCTGTCTGACCCCCCTGGTTATATGTTGATGGGTGAGCTTCTAACAGAGCTTGTTGTGACAGGGTGCCCACATCATTGTGACTCCTGAAGATGGCATCTATGGCTGGCAATTCACAAGAGAATCCATCTACCCGTACCTGGAGGATATCCCTGCTCCAGTGGTGAACTGGATTCCCTGCACTGACCCCTCAAGGTGATTCCTTCTGCAGTGATTTATGTGGTTTCAAACTAGTATCTCATGGAGTCATGAGCAGCTCCCACTAAATGCATAGGAACTGCTACTGCTTTTGACATAAGTTTCAATTAAATTTGAGTTTGAAGGTAAGTTACATGATAAAATATATAGCGTGTCCATGACTAATTGGTGAGGGAAACATTAAAAACTTTTTTTTTTTTTAATTAGACTCTTCAAGGAGAAATTCAAACAACATACAGAATTTGAGTTATGAAAAGTAGAGGAAATGTCTTTTTTTTTG
>NW_016690185.1:12109208-12229008 GCF_001604755.1 Lepidothrix coronata | reverse complement strand
AAACTTCTAGAAGTTTTTTCTTCTTTCACTGAAAATACATTAGATTTGGTCCAGCACCAGTGCAGGAACGACTCAGCTGCATGGCCAGGAATAACTCCATCTATGTGGTTGCAAACATTGGGGACAAGAAACCATGTAACTCCAGTGATCCCGGCTGCCCAAGTGACGGTCGCTACCAGTACAATACGGATGTCGTCTTTGATCCGGAGGGGAAACTGGTGGCTCGTTACCATAAGGTAAAGTGGCCTTGGAAAGGCAGGAACTAATTTTCCACTACTTCCAAAATGTCTCCTTTGGAAAGAGAATTAGATGCCAGTCATTGTCCCATGTCAGAGTTCTGCTTCTGTTTATAATTTGAAAGAATCTCTCTCTTGCTATGAAGTATTGATGCCAAATTTGCATTTCCTGTCATGTTTCTCAAAACCGACTGGTATGAAAAATGATTGCTCTGGTGCAATTTAGTGGCACGTGATTTTGGTTGACTTCCTCAGATCATTAAATCCCTACTACTGGAAATCCTGCTGCTGAAGCAGCTTCAGTTTTCAGTGCCAGACTACCCCTTCATGTTCCAGGATTTGAAACATTCATCTGTATCTCATTATAGATGAGTACTCTGATTTGAGAAAGACAGGCCCCTTCCTATAAATTTTTTTCTGATGCTGTTTCAGCACTGTTTTTGTACAATGGGAATTATTTGGACAAAACCATGGACCTAAGATGGGTGTTAAAAGAGATGAGGGCTTTGAAACGTTTGCACCCAATGAAAGTTCTTTCAGTATTATGTTCTTTCCTGCAAGTTCCATCAAAGTTGTTTATGAATTATGTGCCAGATATCATACCAATGTGGCTAGAGTGAAGTCAGTTGTTTATTTAATGCACTTTGGGCCCAGTGTTTCACCTTGTTGTTCAGAGATGATGCCAAGATATTTATTTGTGAGCAAACTGGGTGAAGGGAACACTGTTAATCCGAGTCTGGTCCCCCCCTCATTCCAACCTAGCATGACCCAGGTGCTGAATTATAAGTTCAGTAAATTTGGACCTCTTTTCTGGCTTGGTGTCCATGTTTATTGTCCAGGTCACTTGGACAGTAATAAAGAATTGTTAAAAAACATGTATGTGAAGGAAAAAGGAAAATGTTGGAAACCAAGAATGTTTGCAAACTTGGATTTTTCTGTTGGCTGAGATCATCTGCCTTTCCCCCATCAGCCCAGCCTTTGTTTTCTTCTGTGTTCTACAGTCTTCCAGTACTGTCTCATGCTTCATGCTGGTGTTGTGTACTTACAGCACTTCTGGGCATCTCCACACCAAGGTCACCAATTCTGTCTCTTGGCACCAGAACCTCCCTGCTCCTCTTAAATTATTATTATTCTTCTGTGGGCATTTTGGTCACCAGAAGTATAAACCAGGTAGGGAGAGTGGAGAGATTATTTTTATGATGACATCAGCAGACCTGAAGACAGCCAGCTGCTTTCCTAGCTAGATGCCACGGCAATATGTGTCTCCCCGTATCCATTTTTTGGGTACTATGATCATACAATTTTAGCCTGACTTCCTGCATGTGAGGGGTTCCAACATAGGTCAAAAATTTTCACAAGTCATTCTGAACAGTTTTAGGGAATGACTCCAGGATCTCACAGTAAGTGCCTCTAACTGATTTCTCTTTTTTCCTTCCCCTACAGTATAATCTTTTTACAACAGAAACTCAGTTTAATTACCCAAAAGAGCCGGAAGCTGTCACCTTTGAGACTCCCTTTGGGAAGTTCGGCATTTTCACTTGCTTTGACATCCTTTTCCATGAGCCTGCAGTGGTCCTGGTGAGCAAGATGCAGGTGGACACTGTGCTCTTCCCGACGGCTTGGATGAATGTTCTGCCATTTCTGACCGCAGTTGAGTTTCATTCTGCCTGGGCTATGGGCATGGGTGTCAATTTACTTTCAGCAAATACTCACAACATCAGCTTTGCAATGACAGGTGAGTTACATTCAGGAATTGTCCTCAGATTCAGAAGCAGGCAGAAATGTTTTAGACATAGTGAAGTCTCAGGAAAATAATGTTTTAATCAGACTAAAAATCTTCGTGGTACCATCCTAAATGTAATAAACACCTTCAAGCATTAAAATGTTGAATGTACTGGAAAAGGTAAAATTAGAAAGCCCATGACATTAAATTTTGATAAGTTGAAAGTGGAATTTTGTTTCAAAAACAGCACAAAGTTTCACTTAAATTTTCATTCTTTTGTTTAGAAGCAGCATTTTTTTAAAAAAAATTCAATCAACAGTTAAGTAGAGAAAAAATGTTTCAATTGAAACTTAATAATGTAAAACTGAAAGGAGGATTCCTATTGTATATTGAATAAAATATTTTCAGATTTTGGGGCTGCTAAGGAATTAGAGATATATATGTTTTGTTTTGCTCTGAATAAATATTTTCTGCCTTTTTTTCCCTGTAAACTGAGAAAATGTTGTTGTAGCTGCATCTGTAACTCTTCTCTGAAGCCTGAGTGAAAACCACAAAGGAACATTTTTGCCTGCCCTAAATAAACTGAATTGAGTTTAAGCCACAACCCTGTGTTTCATCCAGTTAAACATAACTACCCCCATGGTTTCCTTATTTGTCAAATATGCCCCTCTTAGAGCCCTGATCTATATTAACATGAACCTAAGTTTTAACACTATGATGGATATTTTAGCAGTTCTGTGTTTTAAAATTCTTCCAAAACTCTCCATAAGGTATTAACAGAAAATACTGTAACTGACAAACAGTACCAGTGTGGCATGGGGGGCGACTGGTCCCCCTGCCAAGCCATGCTCTGGGGTGCTGGCTAACAGAGGGCTGCTGGTTATCCTTGACAGGCAGTGGGCTGTTCACTCCAGAAGGACCTGCCGCCTACCATTATGACACTGGAACTGAGGAGGGATGTCTCCTGCTAGCAGAGTTGAGCGCATACCCCTGTCTTTCCCCCACTTACCCTCCTGCCATCAACTGGAGTTTGTATGCCACAAGTATCAAGAAATTTCCAGGAGAAAATGACACTTTTTCAGGATCTGTCCGGCGGGATATATTCACTTTCAGTGAACTCAGGCGCAAAAATGGAAATTACACCGTTTGCCAAGGAGACCTCTGCTGTCATCTGGTCTATCAGATGTCAAACAAGAGGAAAAACGAAGTTTATGTCCTGGGTGCATTTGATGGGCTTCACGGTTCTCTCATAAAATACCATTGGCAGGTAATTTTTTTTTTAGGGGTGAATGTGGCTACCCCAACCACCCCAAACCACTTGTCCGCTACTGCATACTGAGAACTTTTCTTGATATCAAATCCAGCTCTTGATTTTGAAAGTTTAGTGGTGTTTTACCTTTCTTTATCCTCCTCCCCACAGATATGCACACTGCTCAAGTGCGAGAGCACAGACCTGGACACATGTGGGCAGCCAGTGGAGACGGCTCAGACCAAGTTTGAGATGTTCTCCCTCAGTGGCACATTTGGCACCAACTACGTCTTTCCAGAAGTGTTGTACAGTGGGGTGCAGCTGGCCCCTGGGGAGTTTGAGGTAAGGGGGCACCCTGGAGCTGTTTGATGCAAAGTTTTCCAGGCTGTGGTGCTGAAAACTGGCATGTCAGCAAAGTCCCACTCAAGAACCACTTTTGTTGGTTTTGCAAACTGTAACTCAAAAGGACACATTAAAACAGGTGGATTGAATTATATCCATCATATCAACCTCAATGCTGAGGCTGAGAATCTCTTTAGTGTTTTCTGTAGCAAATACACCTTCCCACTTCAGGCCCCAAGTCTATAAACAACAGCTTTCAAGGAGCTATTTTCTACAGGTTTCTGCTGATGGGCATTTTAGGAGAAAAAGAAATCAAATACTCTTGAGAAGTTGTCCAAATGAGAAAAATTGCTTAGGAGTATCATGTGTAAGAGCAGAGATCCTACTCAGTTAAAAATGTTAAAAACTATTTTTTAGGGCTTTGTAGTGTTTATTTTTTTATTTGGAACTTAGAAGAGGCAATGAAGACAGTGAAAAAGATCTGAAAAGTTTTAGGGGAAACAAGGGTGACTTTTTTACAAGGTAGGGAATTGAAAAGCATTTCTCACCTTGCATACTTTTTTTTGAATGGGACTTCTGTAAAAATATACACATCAAAGAATTTATTGGTATGCTATGATCATAGTCTAACTTAAAAGTTATATGTTGTATTTTTTTAACAAATGCATGCTTATTTTTTGTCACAGAGGCTCTTAAAAAGTTGCCAGTGTTCATAGTCTCTGAACAACAGTGATTTCAAATTGATATGTAAAAAGTAACTAAGAAAAGCTACATATGGCCGGTAGCTTGACGTTTTCTACTTCCATCTGAAAATTGTTTAGGGGTCTACCAAAAAAAAAATATTTCAAATCTGTCCTAGATATATATATAGCCTTCATTGCCTTCTATGAGTCGAACGAGAACCTAACAAATCAGTTATTCTCACTCTCACCTTCTCTTGAGTTGGAGAAAATGATCTTTTTTTGTCCAAAGATGGAGAAATGTTTAAAGACCTCCTGGTCCAAGGAAATGTGGGAAGGCTATAGTGGGAAGGCTATGGAAGAGCCAAAGGGAATTCTGGTTTCTTTCATTCTCATGATTGTTTAAAAGTGTTGCATCAAAATATTCAACATCTAAGTTCTATTCTTTCTGTACTATGCAATATTGCTACTCTGTTAACGGACTGTTAGTGTCATTCTTTCTCTTTTCGATTAGGTTCTACGTGATGGGCGTTTGAAAAGTAAACATGGCACATCGAAACCGCTCATAACAGCGACACTTTTTGGAAGACTTTATGAGAAGGACCTGCCACATCCTCTGCGAACCTCCCAGTAACATGACTCCTTAGGTGTTACACAATCACATAGACAGGAGGGGAATTTCCTCATGACACGTAGCAGTTATCCTGTATGATTCCTGTTCTGCAATCTTGCACTTCTGCTCAGCGGCTGCGGCAGTTTGGTTTATTTAGGAGAAAGGGAAGTGATCACTCTGTTGTGTGTAACTTTTTAACAGTACTTGAGCCAGAGCAATTATTTTTTAGTATGAGTGCTGTGTCACATGAAACTTTTAAGCAGAAATTTCATTTCCTCCAAGGTATCATATAGATTGCTAGGACAAGAATAAAAAGAAGACTGTTACCAAAACATATGAAATGTGGTTTGTCATTTTACTGCAGAACAAATTTTCTCCAAAGAAACTCATAATTTCTGTTTTTCCGTGTGCTGTGGCTTCTTAGCATGCAATTTTGGAGGCTCTTTCCAGGAGTTTTTTCATCCTGGAAATAAAACAGCTGAGGTTGTACTTAGGGGAGGGACTGTACCACTTGGGAGCAGTCAGTCAAAACAGGCAGGGATTCAAAGTTGTGCTTGCTGGTGCCTGAGTTGTGGGGGTAGCACAGACTAGTCTTCCATCAAAGAGAAGAGGTTTTGGTCAAGCGTGGTTATGACTGACCTGTGGCAACCCTAATCCCACATGACTGTTCCATGTGTAGTGCATATGGGGTCCAGAATTTCAAGACACAGATGGCCATGCTAAGAGTGAGAATTGACCCTGCTCCCAAGCCAGTCTGGTACACTCCAGGAGCCTCTTGTGTTGTCCATAATGGACAACAGTTTGAGAAGGGCAAACAAGATTGATGAAGCTGCTTGTGAAGGTCTACAGTGTCATCCTGTTTACAGGTTTGCACTGGGGTCAGCACAGTCAGGCACACAGCATGTAAAGCATCTCCACAGCAGAGCAGCTGGGAGCTTCTCCCTGGAGGTGGTCCCCTTGGTCATGCTTTCCTGGCTGTCTTCAGTGCTGCTCGCTCAGGCCTCTGCACTTGAAAAGCTCAAGGAACCTCCCTGAGAAAGGCAAGAGTTATCCTGACTTGTAAGCTCTGGTACTGAAATGCATCCTAAACCAGTTTTTGATGCAAAACCATAACTCTGTCAGCTACTGCTTTTTTGCTCTCTGCCTCTGGTACCTTTCTGTTCTAGGCTTGGTGATTCCTTGAGATAGCTCAGGCCTTGTTTCCAGCAGGTAGGTCTGGAAGAAAGAAGGAGTCCATCTGGGGGGATCTGCTGCATCTCACAGCCCTCTCACCTCACAGGCACTGCCAGACTTACCCACTCAGGCATGGAGCTGGAGCCACAGCTCCTCCTACTCATTCACCTCCATCTGCCCTTAGGCTGCACTTCTGGCGAAATACACTGTTATTACCTGGCCTAGAATTGTTCGAGTGGAAAAGAAAACAAAAACCAAAACCAAAACTGACAAAGGGGAACTGCTACTGGGATAGCATGTGAAAGCAATTTGTCTTTTTTTTTTCACAATCAAAGCAGTTTATTAAAATCTTTTTTCACTGTTTGGCAATCGACAAAAAACAAAAGAAGAATCTGAAACCATTTTAGAAATAAATGCCTCATGGAATCATCAGTGACACTTTTGGAACAAATAAACTAAAGTCAACAGTAGGCAAAAAGCAGATTTACCAGCTCAACTGGTTAGAGCATGGTGTTAAAAACACCAAGGTTATGGGTTCTATCCCTGTATGGGCCATTCACTCAAGAGTTGGACTTGATGATCCTTGTGGGTCACTTCTAGCTCAGAATACTCTGTGATTCTGTGAAATACTTTGCAGGTTGATAGTACTCTAAATACTGAGTATTTCGGGAACTCTAGACATTAAGTTTATTAAGTTTTATCTTTCTTCTATCACATGCAAACTTCCGAAAGTATCTGTAGCAGTGGAATCAGTGAGAGTTCATTAGTGTTAATGAAACCGGGCCCCTGGGAAGATAACTAAATTTTTAAAGAAATTTCTTTTTTTAATTTAACGGCAGATTTTATGCCATGTTCTACTCCCTTATCCCTATTCAGACTGTGATAATTGAACATAAAAATCTCTCACGTATTGCTTCCTGGCATTTCTGAAGTTTTGAGTACTTCCCAGGTACCTACTGACTGTTTACGTTGTCAGAGCTGGACACAGATAGGATACAATTAATATTGCTAGTTAAATAGCTTATAGGATATCAGAAAAGGACTCTTGGATTTCATCCATTGAGGGTGCAGAAGTCCAGGATTCTTTGAAAATTACACTAAAACTGTGAAGAATGGCAGACCTGCAGTTCAATGTGCTGCACAGCTTTCCTCTCCCTGAGAGGGTTCCAAAAGTGACATACAATGGACCTCTGAGGAATTTATTAATCCCTTTCCCATTTCTGATGACAAAGCAAGAGTTTAGATGAGCAGAGAATTAAGTTGCATGGACTGTTGCAGCAGCCTCAGAATAGCTCCATCATTTTAATACACAAGAACCACAACTCCTGCTTTTGGGTAAGGATTCCCTGGAGAGATTGCAAAAACCAACCAGATCTTCACCTCAGTGACTACAGAAACAAACTACAGAAACATTCAGGATACAGAAACAGAGAGGTAATAAATGACAGATGCAACAAATCACATTTATCTGGAACAGTTTCTGTTAAATTCACAGAAGGTTAACCAGCTATGTAGTTACTTTCCTACCTGCTGGGTGGGAGTTAGAAAACAGAATGTTAGCTCGTCTTTAGTAAAAAAAAAAAAAAAAAAAAAAAGAATCCTGTCCTATGCTTTCCTAATGAGACAGAATTTGAGTTTCTGAAAGAACTGGAATATTTACTGACTCTGGGACAGATGTGCCAGAGGAGGAAAATCAAATTAATTTATAAGTAATTCAGGTAAATAACCCCACCTCAAAAGCTACTACAGATGGTATCTTAATGAACCCCATCCTTTTCTGAGCTGGAAAAGCCTGCTCTTCACACGTCAATATTTCTTCCTTCTACCTTGATGCTGGCCAAAGCAAACAAGACCCACCGGTCCACAGTGTTTCTGATCCCACAGAAAGAAAAACAAGTCCGTAATAGATTTTATTGATGCAAGACTTCAGATGAAGGTAGAAAAATACTCCATTAAACCAAATATGATCCAAACTTCCTTGCATCTGACTTAAGTAAAACTGGTAACAATTTTAGAGAAATTTTGACTAAAATCTAATGTACTTTACTGTACATATTGAATTAAAGTAAGCAGGCCTTGAGGAAAAAACAATCTGGGTGTTTTTAAGAGAGCAGGACTCTTCAGCCATGTCCTTGTACATATATTTAAGTCATCATGACCTCAAGCTATCCATTAAGTAATGTGGAACAGTGAGGTACAATCAGAGATTGTGCAAATATTATACCCAGTAATTCAAAACATCTATACCCAGTAATTCAAAACTAGATGTTAATGAACAACTCATGTTATCATAGGTGAATTACTGGCAGTGTGGGACACTGTTCCCAGGTACACTGAATTAGTGCAGGTATAGTGAGTGACAAATAGAATGGCCATGACCTGAATTTGAGTTGCAGAATTTCTAATTAACCAACAGTCAAATTATAAGCCCACTTCATCCAGACAGATGTATTTACAATGTCACTGTCCACCATCAGGATAGGAAAGCTGAAAAAGAGAAATAACTTGAATAGGGCAATAAAGACAGCAGCAATTATCACAAGGCTTCCTATAGCTAATACAGAAATGCTTCTCAGTGGCTTGTGATGGACTATGAGACGTCATGGACCCCAACAGAGAAGTAATTCCAGTATGCCTTCTAAAAATGAACCTCTTGACACTGTAGACAAACAACACCTCCTACCGAAGCCACAGAGGAGCATGACAGCATTACCAAGTGTTGTCTGTCTGTGAATTAGGCACAGATAAAAACGATCAGTCCTGGTGAAACAGAAACTTTGCATACTGACAACACTATGTTATTTTCTCTTTCAGTCTGGAAAAAAAAGGTAAGAATTAGCAGAAGCACTTGTAGCCACCACTTGTGAAAGTATCAAAATGTTTCTTGTAGCCACTCATTACCATAAAGTTGCAAGTGAAATACTCCATTGTCTGTTCAGATATTCTCATGACAGAAGAGAATTTCTACTAAAAATTTGTACAATATAAGAAATGCATTGTAACTACATGATTTTAACTTTGTCTATCCTTTTTTGCTGCTTCTGATGTTAGAGTTAATTTTTATGAACTCATAGTTTGATAGCTGTGACAGTGTCGGCATATAAGAGCAGCAAGGAGCGTATAAAGCAGAGATATATTTTAATGTCAAAAATATAGCAGTCTTTAGGAAACGCCTTTTCAGAAAAAAAAAGGGAGAATAATATTTGCATACAGTTGGTTGTCCAGTTTATTTACTGCAAAACGTAATAACATAAAACTAAAATAAATAAAGTAATTTAACCACCTTAGAGATAGTTCTCAGGAGCAAATGATGATTTTTGTAACAGCAATTTTTGAACATTTACTTCTAAATGAGTGTTAGGAGTGTGAGACGTACTTGAATTTGTCAAATGAAAATGTTAAGGTCTGTGCTTATAGGATGATTATTTTTATACTCTTAAATTCACCTTACTGTGTTTTATAGCCATATGAGACTGTGTTTTTTACACTGAAAAAGGACTATGTAGTTATAGGTTTTGGATTCTCTAAGGAAGATGTGTTGGGGTTTGTTGCAGATAAAACTTTCTTGTCGAATTTATGGATGATTTTGGAAAAATCTAAATTTTATTCTGTAAAATTTATGAAAATCTTAGAGAAAATATAATAATGACAAGGAGTTTCCATTAAATTGAGCAAAGAAAATTCATTGAACTCTAGGCCCATGCCATTGCTATGTTACAGACTCTTTAGGATTCACTCTCCCATACTTTTTAGAGACCTTTCCAAGTTTTCCATACAACATTTATTCCTGTGCTGATTAAGTGCTGCTAAATAATACCTAAAGCTCTCCCTTTCATTCATTTTGTCTCCACTAAGAGCCAGAAATCTTTACCTGATGGGTCCAATTGAGGTCCAATAAAGTCAAATCAGAGCAGTGAGTTTGCTATAGTACCAGTCTAATCAATGGTGGTATGTCAGTTTGCATCTACTGATTGTGCATCTGCAGACACAGAGATGTTCTGCATTTAGCTGTGAATTCAAATAGCCATAATCTGTGAATTCAATCAGCCATGTCCCTCATGGAGGTTCTCACACCACTTGAGTGGGTTTGGTTGTAGATGGAAGTCATCAATTCTGACCAGGAGAGTCCAGAGACGGTAACTAATATAGCTCCCACCTTTGCAAAAGTTGAGTGCACTGACCCTGTAAAATTCCCAGTATCTTAGTTTGTCATCCAGCTGACAAACTGTAGAAAAATTGATCAAAAATATACAAACTTCCCTACTTCATTAGTAGTTGTCTTCTCCAATTTTCTCAGACCTGTTTTTAAGCTGAGTTGGCTGCAATAGCTAAAATACACAAATAGTGGAAATACACTGTAGTTCATTGGGAACTTACTTTTAAAAAGAAAAATTATTCTTGCCTAAAAAGAAATCAAATATATCTGACAGTGAGATATGAAAAGGAAGAGCAAACTGTGAAAAGAAGGCCGTTAATACATAATGATGTACTTCCTGGTAACTAAGCTGAATGACAGAAAGCCTTTGACAGGTGTGAGTAAAAAAATATGTGTGGTGCCTTTCATAACTGGTGTCAGTTAGCTGTTCCTCAAGAGTATCCAATGTCTGTATGTATAAGCACTGTATAAAAGCTTAAGTTTGATCAGTCATCATTATCTAACAACAGGCTTAAACATTTTTTTTGTTGAAGAGTTTCTGAGTCAATTTTTAATGTTACACTAAGCCTTTTAGATTGTGTATTCATGGTAACATTAACCTCTGTTTGCAGGAACTCTTCCAAATTCAGTATTAGACTAAACAAAAAACAGAAAGGTTGTGCAACACTTAGTGTAATGACTCTTGCGTTTTGCCAAGGGAGTCTTACAATGCTTCTTGTTTTCTACTGAGTCTATTCTTACAGATCATTGTCCCTTCTGTCACCAAGGATGTGACCTGTATTCCTCCTTGACTTTCTAAGGCTCATCATTAGCTAAAATCTAGATTTCTTACAAACACTTGCAATGTGGAAGGGAGAAGCAGTAGCAATTGCAGATAAGAACAAAATGGACTATAGAGGATGAAAAAAGGAGGTGGGAGAGGAGGAGAGATACTTTCTCTTCACCAGTCCTCACCTGCATGAACAAAAAGTTATGCAAGCTGGTAGAGGCACATTTAAACAGCTAAAAGTCCTGTTGCTGCCATCTCTTCCTTCTCGGTGTCATGGGTATTGAACAGGTGATAGCTAGCAAACAAGAACTTGATAAAAAGTAATAAATCAAATTCAAATTGATTTACCTCTTCTTTGGTGACCTGATATTTAGTTGATATACAGCACCTACTGAGAAGATAAATGAAATTTTTCTGGTGAAAAAAATAGGCTGCCCAGGCATGTCTCTGTGAGACTGGGCAGCAGAGGGTAGGCATGAAAAGGTACAGCCTCTGACACTGGGAATTTCTGCACTAGTTGAGTTGCTGTTTCTGCAGTGACATGATACCAGTGATGTTCATGCACAGCATTGCTGCTTTCGGCTGCAGGAAACAACTGTGGAAGCAAAAGATGGCACTGCCAGGTTGCCCCCTTAAAAATGGCCCACAGTACAGTAGCACTGGAATCTGCAGCCTATTGGGCTTGCAAATGGACTATTAGAAGCAGTCAAATTTGTTCAATATTTCTAGGAAAAGAGCATGTGTCTGTTGTAGTCAAATTCAGCATCAGAAAGAGAACAGTCCATGAGAATGGAGGCTACAGGAGGTTGCTTATTGACATATAAACCTTTCTTACCAACTTAAGGTTTCAGTGGCTTCCAATGGAGTAGTCACACTTCCTGACCAGAATGTGACATTTCAAGACTTTGATTTCACCAAGAGTTGTCCTTGTTCAGCCTGATGTTCTCTTGTGCCACCTTGCTAGTGCCATACTTTACTAACTCCCAAGCCCACCCCAAACCCCCAGGGAGAAGTTACAAACTGAGCCCCACAAGTCCCACTAAGGGCTCAGAGAAACCTCAGGGGAGCAGAAGCTGAAAGGCCTGGCTTTCTACCAGTACAGCCCACCAACTGATGCACACAAACTGACCTGAAGTGGGTCAATCCTCCTCTCTGGGATAACTTTTTTGAAAGAAGAATGCTCCTTCTTGGGTTCCAGAGCAAAACTAAACCTCTTGTTGTTTGAAGATGATGGATGCCGTCAATGAGCTGCAGGTATAGTTCTCTGGTATGGTAAAAGGTATATAAATAGGAAAGCAACACCTCTTAAATCCCTGCTACAAAGCATATAAGCATCAGAGCATCACAAATAACTGACTAGCAGAATTTTTCATTTGAAGGAAACAATATCTTTTTAATCAGTCTTGTTCTCAAATATGGTCAAAGTATTATACTTAGAGTTTTTTGAAAATGTCCAGTCTGGGATAGACAAATCAAATTTTCAAAGATAACTGAAATTGTTAAAGTTTTTTAACATTACAGAAAATTGAAAGGAGGGAGTGAAACGTTGGACAATCTTAAAAATAGTTCAGTGCTACAAAGTCCATCTGTACCCTGACCACAATGAACGTTTCTCTTTATTTTGCATGCTTCTTTCCCTGAGCCTGGCTTTAACTTGCTTCAAATGGATTAATCTTTGCATATGCTAGTGGCTTGTCTCAGAATAGATTTATTACAGGCTTATCTTTCCTGAATATTTTAGATTTACGTCATCCTGTTGATGAGATTTTTCCATCAGGCTGTAAACCAGTCAGACCAAGCATGCAGCCACTCAGCTGGGAGTTTCACGTGGGATGAGTCACTATTGCGCTGTTGTCCACAGGCTCTGCTGGGTTGTGAGGAGGAAATAACTCCTGAGAAGGTACCGCCTCCATGTCATGCAGTCTGAAATACGATCAGCTGCTAATATACGAGTCTAGGATATTACTTTGTTTCATAGATGAATCTACTATAGTTAGCACTGAAGGTAAGATTGTTACTCTGCACAAATCACTGTGTTCTTTCTGTAATGAACAGCAATAGCACCAGCAGCATTGAGATTTTGGTGATAGCTGAGAGAATGATTTTAAAGCCATTCCCAATAGATGAAAGAGAAACACAGCTAGGGGGCAAAACACTTTTCAGGCACAGCTATGAATTCTGAGTAAGGCTCTTTACTTTCTGTGAAGTTATTCGAGGGCCATGAGAACAGAACAGAATCATACCTGTTTACCGCTCACCTCCTCCCTCCTCTGTGTTTGCCTTCTTGTTGGAGGTGGTGTTCAGAGGTCAACAAATACAGACAAAGCAGTCAAAGTCCTAAATGAATTCATGCTAGATTTTGGATGCACAGAAACACTGGAGAGGCATAAGAGACCTGCCCCGCTGTGCATGTGCCTCTGCTCTGGACACACAGAGCAGCCGGGGTGATTTGCCTGCCCTGCCAGGGTGAGAAGCAAGGGCCTGCTTCTGCCCTCTGGAGCCCTGATGCTGCTCTCTAGCAGAGCAGTTTTGCTGCTGAGTGAAGGCAATGAACTACATTACGGCATTACTTAGCAGGGCTACCAAATATGCACCCCGTGCAGAGACAGTTTCTCAGCTTCATATGGATGTATTTGCTTTGCTGTTAAAACATTACTTTCTTGGAATCCCTTTTCCTCTGTGCATTTCAGAGATTTGTATTTATATTGGGGTTTGGATTTATAGTCCTCATCCTAAGCATTACACTTTGAGAAAGAGCACAAAGATTACATCACTCTGTATAAACAGCTATTTTTATTTGGCAAGGAAAAGTGATGGTTTCCACTGAAAACTAAGTATAGAAACCATGGGAAAAGTTCTAGAGGTCAATCATCTCATCTATTCTCCTTTAAGTTCCTCTAGTATAAATCTGGGCTAATTTCAGGCTAGCTTCAGTGGAATTGCATGAGGTTTACAGAAATAGCATTCAAATTAGTCATCAGCACATCATCTTGTTTAACACATATAATGAAATAATTATTTTGAACTAATAGTTTATTGAGAATTTGTGATTTTTCCTAAATTTCAAACATATGAATGGAAACTTAGGAAGAGAAACAGTTTTTAAAACGAACCATATGGAAATGAGCAATGTTTGTCTGTCTATTGGATACTGTAAAATTGTATTTTCTGCCAAATGACCAAACTGTACCCACAGAAATGCAAGCTAAAATAATTACAGTAGAAATCCATGTTGTCCTGCTTTTTTTTTTTTTTAATGGTAACCATTCATATTTCCATTCCCTTTTCTGTTCCTTGCCATTTCCATTGTCTCTTCCACAGTCTTGCACAAGAAGGATAGAATGATTTTTCAACACATTTTTCAAATGGGTTTGATGTCTGGCAAAAGTGCTGTTTTCATTCCCTTCTGTACTGTTTTTCATTTTAATTATTTTATGTTTTAAAAACAAACAAATAAGAAGAGTAGAAGGCCCAAGGTAGTCTAGACATTATGACAACATCTCTTTTTGTTGGTTTTCCAAAAATCTGAAAACTATTTATTGCAGAAATACAAGTTTTTCAGAATAGAAAGCCACAGCAACAATTTTGTAAAGTCTTTACTTTGAGTTTTGATGCTTCTTTACTATGTGATAGATTCAAAAGACTGTTAAACACTGACTATTTTTAAGTGCTTTGAGGTGTCACAAAAATAGAGCTTGACATATTTCTCTTTGATATTATAAATAACAACTCTGTGAATATTTTCATGATCCACATCAGCACTAAGGCGCAAGAAAATGCCTGTTTGAAGCATCTGCCCGAACAGCATGAAAGCTTCTTGCTAAAGTGTTCCTTCTTGCTCTAAATTAGCAGACATTTGCTTAACTACTTAATTATCTTGATATCTTAAAAGCTGCTGCTTTACTTTTATTCCAACAAACATACCCTTAAATACCACCTTCCCCATGCTCACAGGTTCCTTTAGAACTGTGGTTCAGTCCTTTCCAATGCATGTGGGTCTTGCAGTACAAGCTGGTACTGAGATACTGAATATCAAACACTATGCCTGTGGGTTTGTGTTCGGTAGAAGAGTGAAGGGCATTTCCCAAAACAGTCTATACAGAGACTTCATGATGTGGTCTCCAGCAGTTCCAACTGCAGGCAGCTTCCAGCCTGGAGGAGCACCTGCTGGACCCCATGCCACTCCCATCCTTGCTGAGGGAAGTCGTGCCCACCAACCAGCCCCAGAGCAGTCCCCCTGCTATGTTTTACAAAGTACATGGTAGGTGTTTTGCAGCCCTTGGCCCCAAGAGGATTTTGGTAGGAGCAGGAAGGCTGGCCAGCTCCACAGATGAGGCTTTTCTTCTTTAGAGGTGAAGTCAAGATGAGAGCCCAGTAGCATTGATAGCAGGGACAAAATTGTCCTTTAATGTCACCAGGTCACTTAGTTATTTCAAAGTATATGGGCAATGCTGGTAGTCAACAAGAGAGCAAACATGGCCTGTCCAAGGGACCTGTGCTTAAACTGGCTGCCCTCAGATTTCTTATTTGAACTTCACCACCACCAGCAAATTCCAGTGTCAAGCACACAGTGCTGGCAGACAAGATACAATTTTCATACGGACAGTATGTCTGATAAACCCTGCAACATGTTGTTTTGCATCATGAGGTTTTGACTCTTCCTCTTCATTTTATTTCACCTCCCTGAGAACTCCCAACACTTCCAAAGTCCTCAGCAGGTTTAAAAAGAAGCAGGTTGTGTCCTGGAGAAATGTCACATGTAAGAGAAAGAACAACAAGTTGTAGTTGAATTTTATCGCAAGGCAGGAACTGGAGGGAAACGTTCCTTGACCAGACTTCCAGCCCAGCCCTGAGGAGAGGCAGAGCAAAACCCACACTCCATAGCTGGCTGCTGCCTGCCTGTCTGCAGCAGGGAAGACCTGCTCAGGGCAGGAGAAGGCTCCCTCGACTCAGGGGGACCCCCAGAGTTTTGCTGGTTGCTGTCAGGGAGATGCCTCTGAAACAATCACTTGAAACAGAGCTGCCTTTTCAGATTGTCCCCTTGAGTTTTGGCCACTGCATCACTCAAAGGAGAGGGCATGGAGGGAGAGTAGTGTGTTCATGCATGGATGGCCTTTGACTAAGTTCCCACAATGAGCTGGCCACCAGACTTCTTAATAATGACAAGTTCTGCACAGAGTAAGGCAACATGGATTTTTTCCCCTCAATTTTACCTTCCTATAAAATGCATATGTCAAGACAGTAATTACCAAGCCCTAAACCTTCACTCCTCAAAGAGAAGTACCTGGCTGCAAGGAAGCACACTGCTGTGCATTTCAGAAGGGTGAAGGCCTCTTTCAGAGTCCAGTATTTGGGTACCTAAAATGTCTTTTTCACATTCCCTCAAATCTGAGAAATGGGACCTGGCTCCTCTCCTCGACATACTCTCTCAATTCTCCTAAGTGGTTTCTCACTCAGCCCCATCATTTTTTCTGCACTTTTTTTCATTGGAACACTCTCTTCCCATAGCAAGGAGAACCTTGCAGTGCAATATGCCAGTCTGTCTATGAGTGCAGGTTCAAAAAAAAAAAAAGAACTGAGTTGCTTGCATTAATTTTGATTTTTGAGCACATAACATAACACAGTTAATCCATGTCATCAGAGTAGTTTGCAAGAAGTGGTATCCTAAGATACCATATTCCATATGCCCCTGAGTCATCCAGCATAACTGAGTTTTAGCTGATGGTCACCAGTCTTTGATACTCAGCAGTATCACTGTTTTAAAAGGCTGCATGGTCCTTTGTGGAGCAAAAAATCAATGCTTCTTGTCCGTGAGTCTGGTACAGCCAATAATAGGTGTTTACTTAAAACACTTTTTCAGTAGCTGTATCTTGCAAATAGCTGTTAATTGATGAGGCTATTAGATTCAGCCTATTTGTACAGTAATCAGAAATAGGCTGGTAAATACACTCTGTGTCACTCTGTTCACAATATGCCTTTTCAGGAAAATCTTACATACTGCTGTAACCTACCTATACTTATGTATATTACTTAGCGAAAGGGGACTACATGGTGTCTTTTGTTCTTTACTTAGATAATATTAGGCTGCTCACAATGTGACCACATTTAATCAAACAAGTAAACTTACTTCAAATTATTTCAATTTACCTATAAATAAGGCCCATTAAACAAGTGTGAGTGTAACAGCCATGGTTTTGTTCTCAAAGTGGGTGACAAAATAAACAGTTTGAGTTAGTATTCATATCAACAGCTGCTCCTGAGTCAAACAGCCAAGAATATTATTCATCACACCAACACCCTCCAGCAATGAGGGGGGGTTCTGGAGGCTGCTCCAGCTGTGGATTAAAAGCCTGTCCTCTCAAAATTTGTGTTACCCAGAACTGTTATGATGGTGAAGATTTTCAGCTGCTTTTTGAGATGGTCTTTAGAAGGAAGGAATGCCAGTCAACAAGAAGAAAACAAATGAGCATCAAGAGCAGAATTCTACCCAGCATAAAGGGAGAAAGGTAGGAGAACAGGCTTTTAAATGTATGTTTCTTCATAATTCCACCTTATTAAATTTTAACCTTTGAATTATATATGGAAGGGAAGCATTCTGCTTTCTTTTTGAAAACTTCTTCAGAGGTCAACTCATTTGAACAGTTTGACACAGTTTTCCATTTCATGCAAAGCCACTCACTTGATCTCAGTTTCCTCAATGCTTTGGTTGGAGTTTCATCTTATTGTTTAAAAAAAAATAAAAATATCCCTGAGAATATTACATTTTAAAAGAAAAACAATTTTCAGGAGAGATCATATTTCTTTAGGCTAAATAGTTCTTGTATCAGAGAACAACAGAGAAGATATTAAAATTTTTAATCTTAAAGAAAACTAGAGATAACATGTTAATTCTTTTTAGTTGGCTTCATAGACTCTTTTACCAGATTCGTTTAAATAATTTACTATATAGAACAAATGAAGTTCAAAATCTATGTAACACATTTATAACCTTAATGGGCTTGAAACTTTTATAATGATGCCCAGTATATACAGCTAAACTGGTGTTTAATTCTTTCTACTGTGAAAATTCAAAATTTGTGCCAATAAGTATCCATCTGGCTGTGTTTTCTTCACCTTGGTGTAAATGATGAAATAAGGAATGACAGGCAGGAAAAGAAACATGAAGAGACTGACAAAAAGTGAAGGAAAAGGTATACGAAGTGATAGTTACAGCGAGGTGAAAAAGAGCTGAGATTGTGTTAAACATTAGTAGGCAGAAAAAAGGGGAAGCTAAACACCCCAATATAAATAAATAAATAAATAAGCAATCAACCAAATAAATAAATAAATATTTTTAGATTTCACACTTCCTGTAGGTTTGGATGCACCTTTTCCCTGGCACTCAGGTGTCACTGCCTGGCCCTACTTGAAAAATCCCTCTCTATAACACAGGGTAGCTGTCAGGGATTTGCAAGCTACCATTTATCATCTATATTCACTTAGCTTCCAGTGGCATGGTGTGCTTGTGATAACATTTGTTTCAATATGGGAAAATTTTTATGGTATTTTGTTGTGTTCTATCTAAAATAACCAGAGGCAGCAAAGTCCCAAAGCATATGGGTTAAATTAGTCCTGGCTGAAGTCCATGTCAGTATTTTTCTGACTTAAACAATCATTTTATACTATAATGTAGTGCTACTGAGTAGCATATGCTAATGATCTTTATTTTTCACAATAACACTATCTTTCTGTTAATTAAAAGGAAACCAGATTCTTCAACAATGAATATTTTTTGCCAAGTGCTTAAGTACTTTCATTAAAAGATTTCATAAAGAGAGTTGCAAAAGGGACATGCTACCGCATTCACAAGAGGACAGCAATACATGTGTCCTCAGATGCAAACTAAACCTGTGTTCAGAATGTTTCTTTCCATGTTTCTGCTTTGGCTAAAAACAGTATTAACATAATAAATACTCATAACAGTGCTAAACTACTAGCACTGAAAACAACGCAGCCCAGCAGAAAAGATATTTGCTCATACAGCAGATAATGCTTCAGATTAGTCAGGTTCTTCCATTATCTTTTGGCAGTAAAAGGGCAGAAAAGTTCTTTTCTCCTCTTAGATCTTTTACTTACATCCCTATTTACAGCTAGAGCCTGCAAGAATTTTTCAGGAAAACTTGATCTGGTGAGTCAGTGCCATTTACCTAAAAAACAAGGCTCATGGAAACTTTTTGGTCTCAGCAGGCTGCGCAGTGTTCATCCTTCATAAATAATGAAATATGAATTTCCTACACATTCAACTAAATGAAGGTGTTTAAAATTGCCATTTCTTTTCCATCCCTGCAGCTCTCCCCACATATAGAAGAGGAAAAAAACATTGTAAATTTACCTCAGCATTAGGAAAAACAGTACTTTTTCTGCATACCTGTGTGGATTTGAGACACCAGTAAGGATGCAACCGTGCTGTGAATCTGTAAATGGCTCTTGCATAAGGAGCAGCTGGTCAAACAGTACCCGTGTTTCCATGTATATCTTCATGGTTTGCATTATTCTAGCCACAGTGGTTGGAAATTTGACAGTTATCGTCTCAATATCACATTTCAAGCAGCTCCATACGCCTACTAATTTCCTGATACTTTCAATGGCTACAGTAGACTTCCTGCTGGGATTCTTCATCATGCCTTGCAGTATGGTGCGCTCCGTTGAGAACTGCTGGTATTTTGGGGAGCTCTTCTGCAAGATCCACACGAGCATGGACATTATGCTGAGCACAGCTTCTATTTTCCACCTTTCCTTCATATCCATTGACCGTTACTATGCTGTGTGTGATCCTTTAAGATACAAATCCAAGATAAATACTTTTGTTATTGTGGTCATGGTGTTCATAAGTTGGACAGTCCCTGCTGCTTTTGCTTTTGGGATGATCTTTCTAGACCTGAACTTGAGAGGGGCAGAAAAGATTTATAATCATGTCCATTGTGCAGGAGGATGCCTTCTCATTTTTGGTGAAACTTCAGGTATTGTGGCCTCCGTAGTATCTTTTTACATCCCTGGATTTGTTATGCTGTACATCTATAGGAAAATATACTCTGTAGCCAAGAAGCAGGCAAGATCCATTGATGCAATTAGCAAAAAAAAGGTGCAATTTGAAATGAAGAATCACATTTCATTCTGCAAAGAAGGGAAAGCTGCTAAGACATTAGGCATAATAATGGGAGTGTTTCTCATCTGCTGGACTCCATTCTTCTTCTTTACAGCTACCAATCCATTTATGAATTATGTGATACCTCCTATTCTCATTGATGCTCTGGTTTGGTTTGGCTATTTAAATTCTACATTTAACCCAATTGTTTATGCATTTTTTTACATGTGGTTTCGCAGGGCACTAAAAATTATTCTGTTTGGAAAAATTTTTCAACAGGACTCTTCCAGGTCTCATTTGTTTTTAGATTAACATGCTTTAAATGGTTGCATTCATGGCTTAGAACTTTTACCTGGAGGCTGAATTCCTGGATGTAAGATCTGAAAAGGAAGGAAATACCTATTTGTTTACCCATTTACCAAATCCAATTCAAGCAGATAAGCAATTGTGCTTTACATCTTATTTCATTCCAGATTGGGATTTGTATGTGATGTTTTGATTAGATCTATTTATTTTCAATGTGCAGAAGAGCAAAACTTAAAAAAACTTACAATACTTTACATACCTGATCTTAATCATTAAAAAACTATTCTGATACAACAGATTAATTTCTCGAACAAGGTGATTTATATTACAATATTTGTGTTTATTTGTTGTCCTCTAGAAAGAACAGAAAAACCTTTTCCTTTGAATTTCTTTACATCTTTGAGCAATTACCCAAAGCTTGATAAGTTTCTTCCCTCCTCTTCAATATTTGTGCAGAGTTCTAAACAGACCAATAACCAGCCATACTAGCACACTCAATGGAGAGAAGATGAGACAGAGAAAGATTGTGCTGTTCTATCTGTTTTCATTTCAACTAGTGCTTGTCACTTATGAGTTTGTCACTTAAAGGCTTTGCTGCTTAATGAGATCAAAAGCATGTTTAACGAGATCAAAGACAAGGAAAAATATGATGTACAAAATGAAAAGCAATTGCAAAAAAGCTGCATTGAACCTGAGAATACCAGAAAATTATATTTATCTAATGAATGTTTAGATGCAAAATATTTGCCAATTCTCATGTCAGGGAACTTTTTTTAGCTTGGAGATATTGTTATTTTGTCTGATGTCAATGCTGTGACAGCTTTTGAGGAAAGCATATAGAGAATTGTGAAGAAATCTTGTGGTTGAAATCAGTTGGATTATGAAGGACCAGTAGTGGCAATGGACAGGAAAGGATTAGTATCTGAGAAGCAACCATGGAGAGAAATTGGTGACTGTACTGAAGTAAGAACTACATTCAGCAGTATGCCCTTCATTTATGTTCATTGTATAAGTGCACATCATATGTGTATCTTGTCTTTATTTTCTGTAATTTGTAGAGCACTGAAACACTTTATGCTGTGAAGCATAAAAGTTGAATGATGATACGTTTCTACAGCGTGAAATATCAGGATCTGAGATTGTCTCTCTTACTGTTTCATTGCCATCTTGTAAAGTTTGTACTCTCCAAAATGACATAAAAAGGAACAAAAATAAAGTAAGATGAAATAAAAAAAAAATCTATCTTTCTGATAAATAATGGGTAATTCTCTTCTTCATTCATCTCCAGTGAGTCTGGCCTGATGCAGTAACTTTCTCATGCTCAGTGTTACCTTCTGAAATAAAACTTCCGCATATATTGACATACTCCCTTCAGGAAGTCAACGAAGTCGTTTCTTTCCCTTCATCCGTTGTCTTTCTCCCTGAAAATCTGGAAACATTACTGTGTTTCCAGAGAATTCCAGCTCTACCAGAGTTCACAACTGATCATGCTATCACTTATTCTGGCATCTCTCTGGCATTTTTTTGTGCTTGTAGGAGAAGTTTGAAAGTGAATGCGATCCCAACTTGCTTGTGGGAGAGATGGTAGTTCAAATGGAGCATGTCTCTGCAGTCCGTACCTAGACACTAGTGCAAAGCTAATTAGAAAATCATAGAAACCAGAACCACACTCCTGAAGGCATAAAAATTGTGGGTTAGATAAAGACAATTTAATAGGCAAAGCAAATTAAGGAATTCATCACTACTTCCTATCTGCAAGCACATCTTCAGCCATTTTGAGGAAAGCAGGGTTGGTTACTTGGGAAGACAAACACTCTAACTTTCAACATCCTAGTTCCTCCTTCTCCTAAGGTTTTATTGCTGAGCATAACATCATATGGTGTGGAGTATCTCTTTGGTCAGCTGGGGTCCCAACCTCTTATGCACCCCCAGGCTATGCGCAGAGAAGACCTTAGGACTGTGTAAGCAGTGCTCAGTCTTAGCTAAAATGGGAGTTGCATGTGTGTTTATCAACACTGTTTTTCATCATAAATCCCAAACATAACACCAAACAAACTACTATAAATAAAATTAACAGTATCTCAGCCAAAACCAGTAAAGAAGGCATCCAAATGTTGTGGCTGCACAAGATCACCACAATCTATTGAGTGTAAATAGAAATAGTAGAAAAAATTTTTAGTGTATCAACAACTCTCTGGCAAGCTAGTCTAGCCAAGATGTAACCAATATTTATTCTCTGCAGAACTGAGAAGGAGTTTCCACACACAGATTGCTGGTGACCTTCATCTATAGCTAGAAGACAGGACTCCTTATTCTTAATAACCTACAATATTAGCCAGATTTGTGCACAGCCCAGCTCAGAAAGTTTCAGAAATAACTTTTTCCTCTTGTGTCCTATTACGTAAAAGTGGCACTTTCCTAAAGAGCCTCTTTGCTTTCTATTTACAGAGAACCTTCTCTAGCAGAGGGACTGTAATGAAGTCCCAGGTTACTTTGTCTCATTAGCTCTAATCGCAGATAGCACAAAGCTATTTCTCACTATAAGGGGGACGGACAAATGAGATATGTTAATGAGGCCACAGGGACTCTATTTGGACCCAAGACATGGATAAATAAGGACAGCACAAGAAAAATGCTTCTTGCTGCTGTCCAATCAGATTATGAGTTAGGTCTGGTGAAACAGAATACACTGTACTGGGATTTCAAAGTATCATAATGCAAATGATGCGCAAATAGTATTGTTCAATTCCTTATCAACACATTTAATTAGTGATCTTATTAAACAATTCCCAGCTGGCTACTTTTTGCAAAACAAATTATTCCCCCATGGGTGATTTCATATGTCTTAACTTCCCTGAAAACTTGCACAAAGCAATTACTCCAGCATGATGAAAGTCTCTGATTCACCAGTAAACTTCTGTCTGTTCATTTTGCCACCAGTGAGTACCATTTGCAATGTCACCTTCCTCTCATGTTTTGTACAAAACTGACAGCAAATTTCAGAGTCCTGAACTGCTGCCTGTATCCTGCCTTAGTCCGTGTAACTCATGTCTTGGTGGACTGCATCATGCATGGTGGTGCGATCTGTGTCCAAATCTCATAGCCTCTCAGGTACCAGATGCAGGAGGACAGGGAAAGAGGAGGAACATCAAGAAAGTCCCTTCTAGAAACCTCACAGAGAAATCATCACTCTAAAATGGGAGTATTTTAAACTGCTAGATAAAAAAAATACATTAGTGCAGTGTTCAAATGGAAAAAATGAGTTCTCAAAATCTATAAATATTGCAAAGTGTATGGCTTTCTTTAAATCATTAACTCATCTATGTCATGCACACTGTGCACTCTCTGTCCTCTACAATGCATTAATACCCATTCAACAAGAGGGAAAATACTGGACATAATCAAACATAAAGACACAATGTTCTACAAAAGTCTTCTGCAGATTTTCTGCTCATCTTCATTATCTACTACTTCCACGCTACTGCATTGAAAGACTTGATTTGGAAAAAGACTATGTCTACCTGTAAGCACTTTTTGACTAGTCTGTTTCCATTAGCAAATTATAAAGTTTATAAACTTCTATGATGAAATGACTGGCCTGATAGACAAGAGGAGAGCAGTGGTTATTGTCTACCTAGACTTCAGTAGGGTTTTTAACACTGTCTCTCATAAGATTTTCACAAGGAAGGTAATGAAGTATGGGGCTGGATGAGAAGACTATGAAGTAGATTGAAAACGGGTTGAATGGAGCAGATTGAAAACTGGCTGGGCCCCTAGGGTGCTGCTGGTCATTGGCAAAAAGTCTAGTTGGAGGCCAACAACTAGTGATGTGCCCTAACGTCAATACTCAGTTTAATCCTCTTCAACACCTTTAATGATCTGGATGATGGGGCAGAACGTACCTTTTCAACTTTAACCATTCCATGATTCTGTGATTCTATGATATTTTATTCCTTTAATATTTACTGTCTTGCATAATTTTAAATGGCCTTGCATAACCAGCTACATTAAATTTCCTACTTTGTAGGATTTTTAATAAGTTCTTTTCCTCTTCATGCTGCACCTTAAATCCAACCAGCTGCATGGGTAATTGAAAATGTTTATGCAACAGCGTTTGTAAAACAGATTAATTTCTTAAGAGACCTGATTCACAGCATAACTTAGACAATGAGAACTCCACAGCCCACTCCTAAATGTATCGACTTCTTATTTCCCATAGGTATAGGAGAAGTAATTTTCCTCCAACACCGAGTACTCATAGCATATTGACTAAAAGGTGTCTGTCAATTAGAGAGGGATTGCTGAAAACAGAGCGCATCCTATACCCTTTGGACTTTCTCAGTTACCAACAGGATCACACAATTCATTGAGAAAGCTTGAGTTTGTCTTTTGCTGTCTATTGTTGTTTTATCGAAGGAAGCCCAGAGTAATAAAAGCAGTTAGTAATAAGTAACCAAATAGTTCTCTTCAATTAATATTTAAGCTCATCATGGAAATGATGAGGTACAACATGACTTGTCACATGACTAAGTCACCAAAAGAGCTCCCCTATATGTGAGGGTAGATAATTAATAGAACAAATAAAAATAATGGTGTTGTCAATACAGGCACTTGGCTTTGTTTATTTCCAGTTGATGTAAACCCCTAAATTGCATACATATGTTTAGCTCAAAATCTACTGGGAATTAAATGTAATATCATAAAAGAAAAATAAATTCCCACCTTTCATGAATCAGAGCCAAGTTACAGAGGGGATCTGCCCGTTACCAAGATTGCAATTTTGCAGGACAATAACAGAACAGAAAAATGTCTACTTTGAGAATTTATTTATGGTACAATTAAAAGAGATGGAGGGAGGATTAGCCTATAAGACTGACTGCCAAGATCTGTTTTTAATCTTTTGATGCACAGTCTCTGTATTTTCCTCATTGCCGGGTGATACCTATTGGAAAAAAGATCAGTAGACTTAGCTGCTCCTCATATTCCTTTTAAGTGGGTTAAATTGCTGTGGAGAAAGTATCTCTTTCTGCTCCTATTTCTAAATTTGCTGTTAGTCCAAAACAAATTATCAGGAAAAGAGGTGGAAGAAATTGATCTGGTTCTTCCCAGATAAAGGAAGAGAATTTTTTCCCCTTGAAACTGTTCACTGGTGTATTCATTTATAACTACTGCACCTGGACCGCAGTGCAGTACAGGAGACAAGCCTCAGCCTGCCTCCACACCCTTTTTGCTGGTGGAATTATAATGATAGAAAACAAGTGTATATATAGGGAAAGAAAAGAATATTGCTTATCATACCAGTTTTACAACTGATTTCCATGAGATGTGTTCATTGCTAGTACTTTATAATGCACAGCAGGTGAGTTTATCATCATAAATAACTTGGAAAGTGGGGGTTTAGCAACTGATTTGTGTCTCTTAAGACGATCATTTAGGTGAGTAGCTCATTAACTGAAATCTTCAAGAAAGCTAAAGTATGACAGTTTGCATAGCATTTCTCCTGTAGAAAAAAATATCAATATTCTAAGATTAAGGAGACATATAAATGTTACATAATATTTTCAGATTGAAGTGACTTGAGAGGTTTCTTTGTCCATGCACGTTTTTCTTTTATCAATTTAAATTTACTAATACTATGATTTATATAAAATACAAGAACAATATTTTACAAAATGCTCCAGATACAAAATAAGATTTATATTATCATATAATTTATTGATTTAAGAGGTAACTAAGTTTACTTTCAACTGCTTTGTTTTAAATATTACTTGCAATTAATTTTATAATGGCTTCCAGTTACTAGATTTCAGGTACCATTTCAGAAGAATAATTGGTTGTAGTTAGTCCCTATTTAAGGCGAGAGAAAATTCCCCTCTGAATTACTGCATTTCACATAGTAATTGAGTTCATAGTCTTGACTTATTTTATCTTGTATTCTCATGTTAGGATTTGGAATCTTTTGGAAACTCATGAGAATTAAATCTGCTGATGGAACTGCATCTCTAAAAGAAAAGTCTAATAAAGGATTGATTATGCTTTCTCCGAATATCTCGAGGGATTTGACTGATTGCTCTGAGTTTGGAAACAGATCTTGTCCGGAGAGCTTTAGGTCAGCAGGAGTATGAGAGGCACTATATCTATTCGTAACTGCAGTCTTCATTCTCACCATCTTAGGGAATTTGACCATAATAATTTCCATCTCATATTTCAAGCAGCTTCATTCTCTGACCAGTTTCCTCATCTTATCCATGGCTGGCACAGATTTCCTGCTGGGCTTTGCCATTATGCCCTACAGCATGGTGAGGTCTATAGAGAAATGCTGGTTTTTTGGAATTATATTCTGCAAAGTTCGTTACAGTTTTGACTTGATGCTCTGTTTAGCTTCCATTTTCCATCTTTGTTCCATTGCCATGGATTGGTTTTATGCAATCCGCCATCCTCTGCATTACACCAGCACCATGACTGTCACAACCATAAAACAAATTATAACAGTCTGCTGGTCAGTGCCTGCTGCTTTTGCTTTTGGTGTGGTTTTCTTGGAAGTTTATGCTTCTGAAATTGAGGGCTATGAAAAGCTAGTTAAATGCTTGTGCCCTATTGTGTTCAACAAACTGTGGGGGGCTTTTCTATTTACAGTTGGTTTCTTTGCTCCTGTTTGCATTATGATAGGAATTTATGTTAAAATTTTTACAGTCTTCCAAAGGCACACATGGGAGTTGAGCCAGGCACACAGGCACTCAAAAACTGATGAGAAACATGAGCTTTCTAAGAATAAAGATAGGAAAGCTGATAAGGCTTTGAGTATTGTTATGCTGGGTTTCTTAATATGTTGGTTTCCTCATTTTTTTGTAATCTTAATTGACCATTCTTAAATTTCTCTGTTCCTGTATCTCTGTTTGATTCTGTAAATTGGCTTGGGTATTTAAATTCTTTCTGCAATCCATTAATATATGGATTTTTCTATCCATGGTTTCAGAAAACATTTCTTAAAAGGCAAAATATTTAACCAGCATTTTTGTACAATAAAACTTTTATCTGAAGATCAGTCACAGTAACAGATTCTATTAGTGACAGTAGCTCTAGAAATGAAGAAACAGTGGCTTACTGGATATTCATGGTTCAGTAAAAGCCTGAAATGTATAACATGAATTTTATGAGTCAGTTCTGTAAAATTCTCTCTAATAAATCATTTATTACCTCTAACCTATCATTTCTGTTGAATTTTCTCTAATAAATCAGACTAATTTTATATGATATTTATTTATCACTTGTTTTTACTCTTAATGCCTCGATAGTGTTTTGGAAGTATGAGTCTTTCTAGAAACCCTTAATGCATTGATTTGAGTTTTTTTAATTTCAGAAATTATTTACACGTGGCCCATAAACTCAGTATTTCACTTCATCTTGTATGCGTGCAGCTAATCTTTTTAGGGTTCACCATTAATAATCCTAAACTGAATACATCCAGGCTCATATTGGTCTTTGTCACTCCTTTGTAAAGGGGACAGATGTATAGAGTTTACTGTTATTCCCAAGCAAATAGAATGGGAGTGTAATTTTGGCTTGAAGTTGACCTTTTCCTGAAAATAATAGAATCAAGTTTTCAGCCCTTATTTCTTGTGCGCTTCATACTTGGGAAGGAGTACGCAGGAACAAGAGTATGGCTCATACTCAGGTATGTTCTTGTCCTGTCTTTGCTTAGATGTCAGGCTCCAGATGTTATAAAATACACTTGCTAACATCCAACCACACTGTCACACTGAACTAGAACATCTGATTGAGGTCCTTGCATGCTGAGCTCCCTCTGAAGTCAGAAAGAGGTATTGTTAGCATTCACGTTAGTTATCTGCTTAAAATAAGTTTGGCTGAGTTGTCATTACTGAATGCAGCCATTGCAATCTTTTTATTGTGAATTGTACCTCTGATTTACCTTTTGCGGTATGCATACAATGTATACTCTACCCTTATCAAACAGCGACTACCACAAAGTTAGCCATGTTTATCCACTTCTTGACTTATCACATCTATACTAGCATGCCATGCCAGTGATAGCAGCTTGTTTTCTTTGCTGAGAACTTTTTTGTGGATCTGTAACAGATACTATTTTGGATCTGGAGAATTCCAGTTGCACACCAACTCTGAAACACTTAAGACAGCAAGGAGCTGGAAAGTCACAGACTTATCTGAGGTGTTGCATAAGGCTCTCACCTTTCAGAATAGAAACATAAACCCAAAGACTTTAAGTTGATACAAGTACTTTCTCTGTGCACGAGTATCATTAGCTGAACAGACAGATCAGGGCTGGATGCAACAAAGTCTTTAGGCACCTAGAATTTGGATAATATACTGTCCCATACCATTGCTAAATGCATGCCGAGGGAGACCCCTGGATTAAACAGGAGGGCAGCAGGAGCAGTGCTCAGGGAGAGCAAGAAAACTGAGCAGCAGGTTTCTTGCAGCCAGTGACTCAGCTCTAGAGAGCTGGACCTGTAACACAGCCTAGCCCTGACTTTTAGAGCCTGTACAGTTGCTTCAGGTTTTTCTAGACTTAATCTGCAGTGCTTTCCTGAGGACCAGCTCTCTGGACACTGGTGAAGCAGAAGAGCAACTTTTTGCATATATTTTACATGACGACTTAGTGGCCAGGGTACTATCTGAGATGTCACCAGGAATTCTTGATTCTCCTTTTGGAGCGGAGCCATATGAAATGCAGAGTGTTTGGGGATAGTACAGAGAGCCTGCAGTATGTCCACAAAGGCAGGGAGAGGGCAGCTCCATGATCCCATTTATGCAGCAGAGATGGTGTCCCTGCCAGCTGTGCCAGATTATGTCTGCATGAAGCTCAATGTGGCTTCTTCAGAGGAACTTGATTGGAATTAGATCTAGTTTAATCTAGATCTAGTTAAAACTGGTCCATGAGGGGTTTTTCTTGAAAGCTAACAAATGATATATGTCCCTGACATATTTCCAGCAGTGAAACCATGAGTCAAATGATGGATCACAAAAAATTATACAGAGCACTAGTCTTAGAGATAACTATAGATCCTTTTTTAAGTGTCTTCACAAAGTTTGCTGCCAGCAATATTTGCCACAGTTCTCAACTATTTTGCAGAGTTTAAATCCCTTCTGTTAGTTACACAAGAACCTGCTGCATTAATGTTAGGTGTCTGAGTCTCTAAATACACATTCAGGTGTTTCTGAAAACTCTTCTGAGTATTAGATGTCTAGCTGGTGACACACAATGCCACTGGAGATATTTTAAGTAATAATTAAATTACTTCATTAACATGCAGCATAAATCATTCAGAGTCAACCCAATACATTACATTCTCCTATAAGAACAACATTTCTCTCAGACAGCACATCTTCAGGGAACAATTTTGAGCTATCCGTGAGGCTTCAGTGTGTCATGTCCTTCTGTGTGTTCAGTGTGTGCTCTTGGATGTTAAATGAGTATCTAGTCAGTCTTCCTACCCAATTTGCAGCTTACTAGTAGGTCTTCAGTAGTTCTTCCAGCCAAAGGGTCTTGCAGATGTGACAGATGGTATAATTTGGCTACTGAGCAACTTAGTGGCATGCCATGCTGTTCTACCTGCTGTTAAACTTGATGCTGGCGCTAAACTTGGTGCTAAAAAAAAAAACACTGCTTGGCACAAAACCTAGGGAATCAGAATAAAAGGGAATTCTTTTGTGGACCACACGTGCTGCTGTCAGGAGTACCTGACATTCAGTTCAACAGGGTACACCACTTACATTCAGTTGCAAGTGCTACAGATCTCAATTTCTTCCTCTCCTTTATATCAAGGTAAGTTTGTGTTGGGGTTTTTTTTCTGAAACACATGCCTATGTATTAATCTATTTTTCCACCCTATGCAGTGAAATGTTTTGACAGGAATTCTGGTCTATGCCAAATCCAGATGGTGTTCTTATTCCTCAGGGAAGCAGCCAGAAGGGTTAGGATTTCTTGTGTCTTCTATTGCTGTGAATTATTCTAGCAAGAGCTAATGTTGCTCTCGGAGGATATATTTCCAATTCTGGCTTCAGGAGGGAGTTCAAGCTTCCACATCCAGGCAAGCCCCTCAGTCTGAGAGCACCTCCACGGCCCTTTTCCTTTCTGAAACATCCCAGATTGAACATGTAGGACAGCAAAATATGCTTTAGAGCATTCCAGCTGGGAAATCCACACTCAGCCTCTCTCTTGCAGCACCTTGAACACCTACATTCAGAGCTGTCTTCAAAGCCAGTGATTTTTATTTTAAAAAGTGTTATATTTTTACTCTTAAATGCTTTGCAGCTCAGGAACTTGCAGGTATATCTACAGTGCCTGCTTGTGGTCAGAATAGTTAAATTCACTATTTTTTTCTTTTAATCTTTTCTGTCACAGCCTAAACATTGAGAAAGGATTTCCTACCCTCTTGTGGAGTCCACAGGCAAAAGCAGCTTTAACAAAAAAGTCAACAATATCTTAAATTAAGACAGGAGTAAAAAAAAAAGTTTGGGTTGCAGAAAAAACAGCTGAAAACTTTGAGAAATAGATTTTTTTAATTTTGCAAGTACTCTGTTGATTTTTACTTTACACCTTAATACTGTGGAGGACTTAAAAATATTTAGCATGAAGTTCCAAAACTAGTCCTTCAAGATTTAAATTAAAAATTTTTGGTTTAAAGGCATTAATTTTTCTATTAAAAATTAAAATATGTCAAAGAACTCAGATAAGTTCAGGCAAATTAATGCTCAATAGCCAGCATACATTTTACAATTATAATGTTTTTTGACAAAAAAAAGACAACATTTTAATCATCTTCAATTAAAATTAAGTAAATGAAAGTAATTGTTACAAGAAATTCCTGACAAAAGGCTATATACAGTAGTAACAGTAACATATTAAAGTAATCAAATTATCTTCCCTCTGGATGAGCTGCATGTCTGCCTTCATGGCTGCAGCAGCAACAAGCATTAATGAAACATTACAGAGAACACTGACATAGAAAGGATGTGCAGTGTCTCAAAAGACAGCCATGAATCTTTTTATCTATATACAAACCAAGAACATTCTAGTTCTTCTTGTAAGAAAGGAGGAATGTTTTCACTTTCATTTTGAATTCCACATTTCCACCAAAATGCAGAATGGAGAAAAAAGACCACTCAAAGCAGCTTTGGATTTTAATAAAGAAAGGATACCTAAAAACACAGAAAAAAAAGCAATCTGGTAGTGCTTTGGGGTGCAGACTAGACCAAGATGAAGAGGCAGAGGAAGGGAGCCTTCTGAGGCAAAAAGGGATATAAAACCAGGTAAATATTTTTTTTTTCACTCTGATTTGGCACAGCCTTTTCTTGCTCCGCGCCAGCAAACAGAGGCTGTCACCGCAGCAGGTTGCAGACAATGCCAGTTGGAAGGGAGACTGCTGGCCTCAGTCACCAGTCCCCATCAGAATTGTTCCCCACCCTGTGCTTGGGATCCTGCCCTCAGGCACTTTAATTTCAGAGCCTGTGCTGTGACTGAAGTGCACTGACACTTCAGGTACCTGACATCAGCAGAGCTAAGAGCCAGATTTTGTTCCCTCATCCTTCAGATCAGATGTTGAGTGACAGAAGTGACTGTCACAGCACTTGTGACTGTCACATTTGTCTCTAGACCTGATGTAACACTGTAATCATGATGGTTTAAAAGCACTTCTGAAGACATAAAGATATGCTTTAAATAAATCAGAAGAGGCAAGGTTTGACTCAAAGGAAGTATTGTGTACTAAAAGACATCCTTTTCCCAAGAAAACTCTCCCCAACAATTCTTGTTCTTCTATGTTTAAGTAATTTTGTTTTACCTGATTTTCTTCCCCAGGACTGACTGCGTTGCAATACTTTTGTGAATATCTCAAGTTGCCAAATCATGACTTCATGCAGCTCTGGAGCTCACAGCTGGTGTAATATTGGCTTGACTTTGTTAAGATTTCAGTGCCTAGAAATGCAAGGCTTGGGCTTTGCCCCTGTGATATGTGCATGGGTAGAACCATTCTGTCCAAAATGGGGGGGAATATGTCTGTGAGTGGTTTCATCCATCATCTCCAGATATCTGCTCTCTCACCAAGTTTCTGGTCTACTTCGTGGTCAAAACTGTCTTTTCCTCAGTGTTATGCTATGGCCCACGTCACAGCGAGCTCCATTAAATCATGCTGGTAGCTTGGGGCTCTCCTTCAAACTCTACACATCTTGTCATGCAGTTGTGTGTAGCACCTCACCTTCCTGTTGGAGTTTTCTCTCTTGATTGTAATTATACTATCTTTGACCAATTGCATTAGATCTCCAAAATTACATCGCTATGAAAGAAGTAATTTTCTTAGATGGCTCATGAATTTTATTCTTGTTCGCATTTAGCATGGTTTTCTCAGTGTTAAATACTAACTGGTTTGTTTAATTTTGGTTTGCTTTTTTTGTTGTTGGTTCTTTGGTTGGTTTTGTTGTTCTTTTGACTGCTTTTCTCCAATAGTTGATATTTTTACCAGCTTCTCAGCACCTAAGGACTTGTGCAATGCTGCCTTCAGGATGGATTATTTCAGCTCTGCCTGCAGACCTATAATTTATGCTTTGTTTGATTCAGGAAAACCTTTGAAAATGGTCATTGTAGGTGCAATATTCAGACTGCTATTTTCAGGGTACTCTACTGCCTTCCTGTAAAAACTTGGTAACATAGTCATATTCATTATACATTAATTAGCAACTCCTGGAATTACTTTCAGAAAACTTTGCAAATACTTATATAGGTTCTTTTATCTTTTCAGTATTTACATATACTGTCACATACAGTAACAGGTAACCTATGAGTGTACTTACATACAGCAAAATATTACAATATCCCAAGAAATGTGCCATATTCTAGGAAATGACAACTGACAACACGTACAGGATACATTATCCAGATTCTCTGCTGCGCGTACAGAGTCACAAGCTACATGGCCATGACACTGAAGAACCACTGTGTCCAACAGCCAGTGGGAACGCTCATGTTTAAGTTGCATGAGGTAATTATTTAGATATCATTATCTGAAAATTAGCACCCTCGTCATCCCAATCTATTAACCAAACTTTCCAAATGAACCAGGAGATCAGAATGGAGCCAAAAATTTTTCCAGCTGAAAATATTCCATCATCTTTATCTACTCACAGGGCTCCAGACATGGCACTGGGAAACTAACCTCAGCCTGCTGTTATAAAGGTAATTTTTCATTCTGTAGCTGAAAAATTTTTTAAATGTGAGTTGATTTAGGGTATGATGGTGTGGTCTCTGAACAACTGCCTGTTTCTCCATGTGCTGCACTTCACTGCTTATGAAAATTAGTTATCATCTAGGGAGGTGGGTACATTCTCTCAGAGGAATTAAAAGTTAGATATTTAAAAAGGTAGTAAATCAAATATAAATAAAAAACCCTACCATGTTTGTCAAAGGTTGCATGGTCAAAACTTCAATTCTGTCTTCCCAGTGGTTACTGCACAGTCAGGAAAGTGGTTACTTTCCCACAGGCCGGACACCAAAGTGATAGTTGGGCGCTGCCAGGCAGCTCCTCTAGTGTGTGAGTATAGAAGGAAGATGATCCTATTTGGTGATGCAGGACATTTCAGTGCATCTGGCTTTTCTAATATTATGGGCTGATAATTTTTTTTATCAGCCCATAATAATAGTGATAGTGATTTTTATTTCTTTTTGTGACAATTTAGCAGAAGTCAATATCTCATTCAAGTAACAGTACCAGTAGAGAAATATTGTCCAGTCAGGGAGGAAGAAAATGTGTTTTCTACAGAGTTTGAAAGTGATGTTTGATATCCATGGAGCAGCTGTGGACCAGAGCATCATCTCTAATCTTGCAGACCCCACACTGGACAAGCAAGAAAGGAATTGTGGGCAATTATATTGGCCATTTCTGCTTTCTTTGGTGGAAATAGCAGGGACTGAGTAGTATCTGTGCAGCCTGGGATCTGTGGTCTGGCTGCAGGTCAGTGATGCACAGGTGCCTGGAACAAGCAGAAGATGTGTTAAATGTAGGTGTTGAGGAGATCTGCTTCAATCTGCCATGCGCTCTCCTTGCCCCTTGCCTAGGGCACTTCAGCCACTTCTGCCCACTTTGTGCCACTAAATAATTGCTGAGTGTAAAAAGACAGCTTTGCGTGGGCCATTTGATGCTTTCCACAGGTTGAACTACTTGGTGGCTTGTATTTAGGTATTATTTCTTCATTCATTTTGTTCTGCCAGGGCTGTGAAGCACAACACATTACATCTCCCCCTCCCCTTCTTTTCTACCAGCTTAAAATAACTTAAGTTTCTAATATTTCTTCTAAGATAAGAATTAACAGGTCCTGTTAACACATTGCTTGTTTTGCTTAGATTATTCCCAGCTGACTTTTGTTTTCCTTACTGCAAACAACAGCAAAGTGGATTGGGAGCTCTGGGGAAGGACTGTATTGGTTGTCACTGCAGAACTCTTTCGCAGTCTTGGGATTACTTTTAACACCTGTTATTGATTAATTCTTCTGCAGGGAACTATTGAACCAGAGGATGTCACATTTGACTATTCAACTTTTTTTCTGTGTGTATTCTGACGTTTTCTGTCACATCTTTTGCAATTCCTCTGCTTCATCACTAAACACTAAGTTCACTACAAACTGCACTTTGGGGCCAAAGTGCTTCATCAGAAAAAATTTTGGACAGAAAAAAGTGATGAGAGAGAATGTTCTGAAGATGAGGAACTATTGGGATTTTTCACTTTATTATGGGATTAATAATTGCAAATTTGTCATAATAGAAAAAAATGAGACAATAAAAGGATAATAAGATCAATAAATTGAAAGAAAAACATTTCAGTTTGCATTAGGACAATCCTAGATTGAAATAAATATATGAGTTGTTAATTTCAAAGATAACAGAAAAAATATCTGAATTTATTCTTTTTATCAATTTTCTGAACTAAATTATCCTTTTTTAATTCTTCTCTAATCCTTCAGCTGAGTAATTTGGACAAAGATGCTACAGATAGGGATGCCAGTGAGTTCTTTTCGCTCCATATTCATTTTCACTTTTAACATGGTTTAAGTTGCCACAGCTAACTTACAGAGGTATTGCTTCTAAAACCGATCATATAGGTGTGTCGTATATAAGTACTTGAATGGACAGAACACAGACCAATGCAATTAAAAGCAGGAAAACATAAAAGTGGAAGTTAAATAAAAGTAGGATGCAGCAGGTAGAAGAATTTCTTGTGAGTGCTTTGGACTAGAATTTTCCATAGTTACAAAGCTTAGGGTCAAATGTTGCTTTTTGTGTAAGAAATATGAAGAAAAAATACATACCACACGCTATGGAGACCCCCTGTCTCAGAGGTGGGGTGTGCTACACTTAGCAGAATTTTAAACAGGACGGAGTGAATATTTACTCTCCAAACTTTCCCGCCACTCTTCAGTAATGATAAAACACTCATATACAATACAGTAACTTCTTCAGAGATGATCACTTCTCACTACTACAAGAGAGGGCAAAAGCCTGCCCTATGGGCTATATGGCTGTAATAAACGTGACAGAAGATTTGGGATTTGGGCACGCTAGCTCTGTGTAGGTCATTTTAGTAGCCTACAGCCTTCTTGTACTATCATATTCTATTTAAAGATCCCAGTCTGACTCTTTTGGAAGCTGTGAGGAAAAAATGCACAGCAAAGGGGCACTGATGATGGCCCTTTTAGAAAATCAATAATCCTTTGAAACTGTCTTGTTCTATTTTCAGGAACTCAGACTCAGAGGTTACTTAGAGATATTTAGATCTTAGAAGTTATGTGCAAGAGTTTTAATAAAAAAGACATTGGTTATGCATGACTTCACTGCAGATTGAACCATATCAGATAGCACACTTATCCTGTTTTTCTGTATGTTTTCCTGTGGATTACTGGGCTGCATAGTACATTCAATGAAACTTCAGTTTGAGACTGTATCCACCAGTTTTGTCTGAAGAAGGGAGGGTAAAGACAAGGAACATCTTGAGTATGGTGAGCATTTTTTAATTTTGTGGTTGCATTCTTAACTTTATAAGTTAACAGATGTTAAAAAGCTCTTCTTGTTCCAAAGCATATGGATGCAAATTGTCCTTAATTGAGCCTTTTCTTAATCATGAACTGATCTCTTTTTTCATGACCAGATGAGAAGAGAGGGGAAAAAATACAAAGTGAATCCAACAAATAATGTGTGCAGAGCTGGAGTCTGGGGTTGGGGGAAGGGGGGCAGTGGGATCTGGGCAGGCTAACATCAGCAAGTCAGGATGATAAACAACATGAGTAGGAATATTGCGTCTCAGCTACACATAGAGGCATCCAAGAACAAAAGGAAAGCAGTAAAGACTCTTTGGGTAGATGTAAGAGTCCATCTTTTGTGTTGGTTGCCCTTTTCTATTGACACCATCACAGACAGACTTCTGGATTTCATTACTCCTCCAGCTCTGTTTGATCCTAATTTGATTTGCTTACCTCAGTTTGGTCTGCAATCCTGCATATTGTGCATCTATGTATTTTCCTACCATTGGTTCAGGAAAGCTGTGAAACTTGTCTTAAAGTGTTGGATCTTTCTTAAAATCTTTGTTCAGCAGCAAGCTGCATGGTAAAATTTTGTACTATTTATAAGGGAGTTATTTTCTACCTCACTATTACGAGCATTTTATTAGGAAAAAAAATTATAGTAACTCTATACAAAATTAACAAGCATACAAATAAAATTCAAATAATTAGACCTTTTTTTTCTGTTAATGTTGTGTAAACCTATCATTAGGTTTTGATGCCTTAAGGTCCTTTTAGTTTTTTGATTTTTCTAATTTTTATAAGTTTTATAAGTAGTTATATAGTAGAAGTAGATTTAGAAGCAGCAGCATTTCATTCCTTTAGCCTTAACACAGAAGCTACATAGATTACCAGCCCTCTAATCCCATTCTATGCTCCCCATATCAATTCTACCCCTGAATTCCATCAGGACATGTTTAGTCTCACTCTGAGATAGGCCTGTTTTGTTTGGAGAATGCTTGTATTTTAGCCTAAACCGCAGAACACAGTCAGAAACTGGGTAACCGTGTACCCTTTGTGCTCTGAAGAAGATGAAGATTGATAAAGAGGTGATCTCAAAAGACCCCAGCCCCAATTCCCAGGAGGCAGATAGAGGGTGGTCCAGGGCAAAAGTCAGAGGGTGGAAAAATCTCGGATTGGACAGGCAGTATTATAAATTGTAACATCTGTAACAGCGTGGGGTGTGCATCTTGTAACTTTATGCCTAGGCACAAATTAAATCCTTTCCTTATCTTACCTTAAAAACTAAATTGTCTGAGTTTTTTTCTCCCTGAATTTTCTTTTTAGGCAACAGTTTGAAAGTTGTTAAAATCTTTAATGCCTCTTAAAAAAAGTAATTCTGTTGCATAGTCATCTGTATATTTTCTGAGTGACAAACACTAGAAAAACAAACAGCTATAGGAAGCATGCAGCTAAGAGCAAGAGACTAGCAGATGCCCTACAGCTTACTAAAAAGAGTGGTCAGTTTTTCACTACATGCAGCAGGCAATTGGATCAGGCCCTACATGTTTAAGAAGCAGACAAAGCAATTGCACAGTAGATATTCTGTAGGAAATCAGTGCAATACAGTGATTGTTGTAGAAGCTATATATTTTAATATATGCAATAAACTAATGGTAAAACTCTTTTTCCTCTGTTTTATCTTATCATTATGTTTTTGTACAGCAAGAACAGTTTCTTTTGCTAGTACAAAATTAGCTACATCTGTGGGACATTGTAACTTGTTCAGACACGGCTTATTTCAAATCCTTTGTGGTTTCGTCCTTAATGTTAAGACCCTGGTCTTAACATTGGTTAAGACCAATATTGGTATTCAATATTGAGAAAATATTGGTATTCAAAATAATTAAAGCTAAAACATATAACTGGAGGAAGGAGAAGAGAAAGAGAGCTTAAATGATATTTTTGGGGATGTCCTGAATACATAGTGATCATAAAATGTTGGTCATCTTAAACTGTGACATTTATGAAGTCTTATGCCTGGAGTTGGAGTGTAATTCAATCTCACTTCATTCTCCCACTGTCTGATGTACCCCCAGTTTGCTATATTCATTGTTTGTTTGAACATAAGCCAAAGCTGCTTCTACTGTTCCTCTGTCTACTCATGCTGTAGCATGAAGGTAAAAACCTGATCCCCTACTGCATGCAGCTGTAGATTTTCTGTAATAAGGGTACCAAACCCAAGGCATCAGGCTAAGGACTGAACAGCAGAATAGGATTCTTATAAAAGTTCAGGTGCCAAATTACCACAGAAACATATAGGAAAGCTGTGGTACATGCTGGAAGACCTAGACTGTGGGATGAGTTTTGAAATTAAGACTCTTAAATTTAATATGTACAGGTAGGTGTTTATAATTATGGTAATTGTCTAAGTCCTGATTTCAACTACAGCTGGAATGGCTGTTTAAGCTCAGGTTGTAGTCAGTGGGTATTCAGAGGATATGAATCATTTGCCACCTAAGTTGTTGTAGGGAACTTGAGATATCTACACAGAGAGTACCAATGAAGCAGTAGCTGAGAGCAAGGTGGGACCCATCTGGGCATCTTAAATGGTACTAGATGCTTATCTGTGGGGTACATAACAGAATTTTTGACATTTAGCCATGTAGAAATCTCCAAGTCTCAAACTGAGTCTATCCTAGCAACATCTTAACATCTTCCATTGACACCTTCTGCTCTGAACTCACTGCAGCCAAATCCATAGAGAAAGGGAACATCCACTGAGTTTCTAGTTGTTTTTTGAGATATTTTCTACCAGTACTCAACTGATCACAGAGGGTATATGCCATGAACGCATTCAATTGCCCCCCTTTTTTTTTGAGTCCCACTGCATAATCTGTCTTTACTGTTTTCTTTTCTTCAATGGAGGTGGACGAACCTTGTTCCTGCAATGGGTGACCACTGTCTATACTGCTATATAAGAACTATGCCATAACATCTTGTGACTGTTTCTAGATCTCCTTTTTGGCTAAATAACAGGGCAAATAATGGAGAGGGAAAAGCAGAACCCCGAGTACTGATGTGTACAGTCACAATGGGAGAGCATACAAGTGAGCAGGAAAAGCTGCTAAAATTCTGGGAGTAGCCAAGTTTGCTTTCCTAATTTTCTGACACTACATTTTGCAAATATCCTTAAACAACATTTACCTCATCTTTGTAACTCCCCTTGCCCCCTTATCTTTGATGTCTGTTTCATCTACCTAGCCAAATTCTGTCAAGATCCCTTTGTGTGTTTTTTTTTTTTATTCCACATTGTTTCAAAAAGCAATGAAGGTAATTATGAGTTGAAAATTAGGAGTAGGAGGAAGATTATGAGTACCTGTAAAATGAAAAATATTAATTGCTCAACAATGACCTCACTTTCCAAATGCAGATCTATTGGATTCTAACAGAGCTAGGTGCTGACCTTAACGTCCATATATTCCCTTACTTTTAATATTTTTTCTTCTCTAGATTAATATTTCTTTATCTGCATAAAATATTTCCATTTAATTTTATACACTTTATAAATGTTTATTATTTCAAAATTATCTGGCTGAAGTTGGAGGGATTATGTATTTGCAGATACTACTTAAAGACTGGGCTTTGAAATAATAATGTCAGCTCATTTCACTAATGCCTATAAAAGTATAATATGTCTTTGAAAATTAAACAGAAAAGCAAAGAAATATTTGAAAATAAGTTGCTAGTAAACATTTTTTTTTGAGGGAGGAAACATCAATATCAGGAACAGAATGTTTCTCTGTTTATTTAAAACATGCTACTATGTTAATTACTGCTACTGGAGAGCAAGTACCAGACTAAATAACATGGAAATTGTCATTCCTTTTTTTTTTTTTTTTAACAAATAGGTTTTACAGGCCATTCTGCAATATAATGAACCCATAAAATTGTTCAGGTTAGAAAACCATCATCCATCATAATTACGTACAGCATTAGGTGTATTAGGAAGCTAATCTCATTTCAGAGTCTGGAGTGGATGCTTTTATTAAATTACCAAACAGAGATGATGACAATAAGAGGAATTGTTGCTGATGGTGGAATGCATCAGTAACAACCACATGGGAAGCTCTCCCAGACGGTTTGACATCAGTACCAAATACTGGCAACATTGCTTTTCCTATCTAAAGCTAAAAGTGTGCAAGTGAAATGTGATGGCAGAGAATGAAATTGGCCCATAAGGTAGATTACAAATGACTTGCACACTTGCTCACACCTTGAAAAGAGGACACTCATCAGGAATATGAGGCCAGGGTTGGGCTGCTTCCCCTTCATTTCATCACGCATCATGCAGGCACGGAAATGAGTGCCTTATTTCTGCGTCACTGGTGGCCCCAATGCTTGTGCCACCCACGCTGCTGGGCCTGTGTGTCTGCTGGTTTGGGGCTAGGGCAGAAGGAGGTGGGAGGCAGGAATATAGTCAGGAAGGTGGGGCAGATCTGGGTACTGGCCTAGGAGGAAGGTGTGCTCTTTCAAAATCACACCATTCTGGTGTGGCTTAACTTCTAGCTCTTTCAGACATTATATACCATACTGTCCATGGATTCTCAAACAGCACGTGGTTGAAGTGACATGCCTTTCTTTTCAGTTTTACACACAATTACTAGAATATAATTGGCAGATACTCTGCCCTTCAGTCATTAAATATCCAGAGCATCCTCCATGGTGACTATGCATAGTAAGGTCTCAACATTTTCCCCTTTTTTTCCCCAGAGCTTTCCCCATTTCATTTAATTGTTTGACATTTGATCATGCTCCATAAGAAACAGGAAACATAAATGGATACATGATTCTGAACTCAATCCCCAGGTAATGCTTGTGTGGGAAGTCTAGAGAGAAGCCAATGAAATGCATTTAGAGACAAAATGGTGTAGCAGCACTCCCTTTCAGGAACTCTGATGATAACACTTAGAGACGGCTTCTTCACAAGGCCTGTGAATACACTCTTGCTAGCAGAAGAAATTAAAGGAATTTTTCTGTTTTATTTAGAAGTGTGAAACAGGGCATGTTCTCCCAGTCAATGGCTTTCCTACAGGAGTTAACAAAAATCTTCTGAGGGCATACCATGTTCTTAGCAGTATCTGATCAATGGTCTAGTAACTTTCATAATTATTTTATTATTATATTAAAAAGCTATTTAAGTATTTTTTACAGTACAAATAACATTTCAATCAAAAGTTTGTTTTATAATCCATCTTTCCCTCCCAGGTTGTAACATCATTGCTGTAACCGGTTGCTTTAAATAATCATATCACAAAGATTTTTACTTATTTAATAATAAAAGGTGGATGCTGATGATAAGTGAGCTAACTGCAGGTGAGGACCAGCATTTTCTTCATAAAACACCCAGCATTGCTAGGAAAGCATTTGGATACCTCCTTTCTATAGAATGAGAATGAACTTTGATCAGTAATGATTGTGTATTACTTCCAAGCCTAAAAAAAAGTACCCAAGTGGTGATCTGTAGATAAAGTATTCTCACTGATGAGGGGTCACTTCTAGAATAGGACATATGTTTTTGAAATCATATATAAAAGATGTACTATTCTCTGGAAAAAAGTTGACAGTGATCTCAGCTGAAGTTTTGTAAAACAAGAGTGATTTGGCTCAATCAACGAAGTTTTATGACAAAAATTTAGGATAATAATCAAGATGAGGCCTTAATTTGGAAGGGACTTGCATTATACTCTCATTAGTGCACCATCTAGTGGGATCATCTTGGATCAGCTTCGGTATATCAACGGCATGGGGAAAACACCTGTCCAGATAGTAATGCTAAAATCATTGCTAATAACCTATTAAAAGTAGATTGACCATGTATACAGCATTCCTGCAACAAAAAGGCATATCAGAATGTTTTTTTCCCTAGTAACTTTAATTCATGAAAGTGAGAAAATGACATTTCCAAGCATCAATTAACATAAGAACTATTTGTAGGCATCCGAGTCTTGCAGGTTAGGTTGTCCCTCCTTTCAGCATGCTTGCAGACCCATTGAGAACCATGTAAAGGGTAGTCTTGTTTTTTCAGATCTTTAACTTCGCTCCATTGTGTTGGTAGTTTAATGGACTTTTCTATTATTATTTGATTAGGATGCGTATTAAGTTTTCACTGCTCCAGCTATTTCTGAATTTTAGCAATCACCAAGATCTATGATGAAGCAAAAACAAACTTGCACTTCTCAAATTCTGCAGCTCTTCCCTAGGTGAGGCTAGGCTCTGCAGAGGCAGCCGCATTCCCAGCAACCGGGTGCTGTGGGATGTTTGCTGTGTATTTAATGTGCACGGAGATATCCTCCAGATGAAGCAGCCCAGCCCCGGGGCTCTAGGGAGCATTTGGCCCTGACATTTTCGCTTTGAAGAAGTGGGGAGCATGAGGACGCGCCTCAGCTGCCGTGCAGGTTGAGGTGAGCCTCGGGGCTCACCTGTCTCTCCTGCTCAGGCGGCTGGGTCAGGAGGAGCCCTGGTGCCAGGGCTACTGTCCTCACAGCCACGCGCGGCCTCCTCCTCCTCCTCCTCTTCCTCCTCCCGAGCCCAGTCCTGGCAGCCGTGTGAACGCAGCCTTCTTTCCTCGTGTTCCTGGCATCACTTGCCCCCTCTCTCAGCTGTATATCATGTACCTCTGCATTTAGAGGCACCTTTAAATAGATCTACAGTTTCCCACTCACTTTCTTTGAAGTGTCCATTCCCATTTGGAGAAGAAATGACCCAAGCTGAAGGCGGACCTGCAAAGCAGAGTCTTAACGTAGCAACTTCGTATTTTTCTCTGCAATATCGTTTCCTTGTTCATGTTTACCCCTTACTTCCGGATGCAACAGTATCTATTCCCTACATTACACTCTCCCCTCTCCCTATCCCCATTTTTTTCCACTCGCACGGGGCTGCCCCTCTCCCCCCGGACGCCCCCGGGCCCTGCAGCAGCGGGGTCCCCTCGGAGGCCCAAGCGCCGCCACGCCCGCTCCTGCCCCGGCCCGCCCTGCTCTGGCACCGGCCGGGCAGGGCCGTACCTCCCTTCGCCGCCGCCGTCACGGCGGGGCGGGCCGGGCCGGGCCGGGTCCTACCCGCCCCTCCACGCCCTGCAGCCGCCACCGCCCCCGCCGCGCCCCTGCGAGCGGGTTCGCCGGGGCCGGGTAAGAGCAGCCGGAGCCCCTCAGGGGTGCGGTGGGTGTTCGCTGTCCCCCCTCCCGCCGGGGAAAGGGGTGACCAGGGCGGTGTCCAGCCAACCGGGAAGGGGCTGACAGGCACGGGGAGCCCGTGAGAGGGCGGCGGGAAGGGCCTCAGCGCCCCTCGGGCCCTCGCTGGGTTCGGGGCCGCCCCCCCGTGCCCGGCCCTGGGGCGAGTGGGGCGGCTGCGGGCGGGACTGGGGTGACGGGGGTGGCGGGGCCGGGGCCTCGGCGGGGGCGGTGTTGGAGCGCAGTGGGTCGTGACAGCACCAGCCCCTTTCCCCTGCACCCTCCCGGGACACCCCCGGTACCGAGGCTTTGGACTGGGCGCTGGCCGCGATGCTCTGAGAAGGGAGTCGGGGCCTACAGCGGGTGTTTTACAGGAGCTTGTGTGGAACTGTAGGGTAGGACGCGCGCCTCCGCCGTGTGGAAGTGCTCCCCGTGCTGTTCCAGGTCCGAGGTGAGCATGTCAGCGGGAGGAAGGGAGATTATAAAAGTCACCGATGTAAATACCGAGCCCGGGCCTGGCGCGCCGGGCCCCTGGGCCGATGTTATCGCTACTTTCCTGGTGAATCACTCCCCGCTGCATCAGGGATGGGCACTTCTGCAAACTCTGCAATTAAATGGAAGGTTTCGCTCCACTTTCCGTGCAATGCAAGGCACTGCATCTTAAATTGAAGAAGCCCAGTGATACAATCGCAGGAATACTTTTCCAGAAGCAATGTGCTCATGTGTTGTGACCCCCTCCACTGACGAACAAGCCTTGCAAAGGCAGAGGGCTGTGCCACGGGGCGAGAGGAGCGCTCCTGACGCGTCATTATCCAGTCTTGTGCTTTGCCAGCAGTGCAGCCCTTCTGCTCAGAGCTTGCAGTTTGTGCAAATACTGTTAACAGAAAAGAAAGGGGCCAAAAAAGAAAAGTTAAAATATCTTAAAATTAGAAGAAAGTGATGCTAAATGGTGGCGTTGTTATAAACTGTGTTTGTGTTCCCTTCATGAAGATGTCTTTTGTAGTCTTATGGCAGAATATTAAGTGGCACTCTTCTTGGTGACTTACACTGAAGTGAAACTCTTGGGGGAGGAGAAAAAAAGAGACCATGAGCTATATGTAGTTATTAGCATCCTGGTGGGCCTCAGAGAGACTCGACATCCATTGCAGTAAGATTTTGTGCAAAGGTAACTTCTCCCTTGGTGCACTTGATCTGAGCACTTGGTTCAATGTGAACAAACTACCATTAGGGAGATTTGAGTTAGACTATCTAGCATGCCAGGTGTGCTGTGCTTCTAATCCATCTTCATTTTCACATGAAATGATGTTTGTCTGTCAGTAGCACAAGAAACTAGGCACTTTGAAACGGTCATTTCAGGTCCATTTTCAGACCTCCTGTTCCCTATCTTCCTCAATAGTTCCAGTCCCTAGTGTTCATTTTCCTATTCCTGCTTCATCATCAGGCCTTTAAACACTTTGTGCACTCCTAGGAAACATAATTCTCTTAAGGCATTTTACCAAGAACTAAAATGTTCCTTTAGGCTTGCGAAAGCATGTGATTCTTACCTACTTCATTATAAATATCAGTGTGGATGAATCAGACAATTACAAACATTTTATTTTTTTTTATCTGTAAATGCTAAGCATTGGTGATGCATTAGGCCTAGTAGTATTTTAGGTTTCTGTAATTTAGTTTTTCATGCTGGGCAGTTTAAACACCACTGCTTTAAATTGCATCTTTGTTCAATGGAATCTTTTCTAGGAAAAATGACTAAAACACTGACCAGTGGCACAATCTAATAATTCTTTCCAGGAAAAAAAAAAAAAGGAAAGAAAAAAAGAAAAAAAAAAGAAGTACTTATAGCTGTTAGACAATGTAAACTTGGTTTTGTTAGGTTCCAGCATCACTAGTGTTGCAAGACTGAGGGAATTGGGCAGAGTGGATAGAAAATTATCTTTTGACATCTTTTATGTAAGTGTTGCTGCAGGAGAAATAAAGTTTTAAATGAACTGTTTCCTTCCCTATATGGATTTAAGTTTGACTTCACCTGACACTAGATCACAAAAAAAAAATAAATCTGAAAACTTTTCTTTTAAGAAGACCAAAAGGATTTAATTTTGTTTGCATGTTTGTTATGCTCCACAGTTGTTTTTTTTATTATGGGGGCCCTACAGCCTGCCTTTGTGGACCAAGATTTCAGTACATTAAGAGCTGTAAAAACACATAGTGGAAAATATGATATCTGTCTCATAAATATTTTAGCTTAAGTTTAAAGAAAAAAGAGATAAGTCCAGAAAAAAACTCCGACCTCCCTCATCCCCACTAGAGAAAATAGTGACAGATTTAATGCTCACCTGTATCTCACTAAGTCAGTTGCTATGAGTCAGTTATGAGAATCCCTGAGGTGCTGTAGCAGGAAATCCTTATATTTTCTGTAACTAACATTGTGACTGGCTGAAATTTTTGCTGAAGTCTTTCAGCAGTTCATCACTTTTACTTGTGTTTTCACCCTGCTTGAAGGATTTTAAACTTTTTTTTTTTTTTTGTGAGGGGGAAGCAGTTTACAAGGGAAGTCTTATTGTTGGCAAGAAGCTTTGTTACTGTGACCTTTATTTAGGAAAAAAAAAATCACTTAAAGAAAGCCCCATGACTTGTCTCTGGATAATTAAGGGCATAAAATCAGATGTAAATTCAGATCAGATTTAAATTTCCAAGTGTTCTATGGAATGTAGCATGTATTTTTTTTTTTGCTTTCTGAAAGTTAAGGTTCCATGTAATCATTTCTAGGTCCTGATGCTGAAACATTCCTCAAACAGTAAAGCTATTGCTTAAGGGTTCTTATCCTAATGTGTATGGTCTAGATTTATGGGAGAAGGAAGACTTTTAGAATATCTAAATGAGAAAATACAAGATAAATTAGGTACTTAACTGTAGCTGACTGGAGCCTTGAAGATATTTAGGTGACTGCTGTGAGATCTGACACATCATATCCTTTTGTTCTGATGGAGCTTTCAAGAATGACACTGGGGAGCTGCTTGGTTTTGGAGTTCCCAGTTTCTTGTCTCTACATTCATAACCTATGGAAAAATGGATCTTTTCCCATGCCTGACAAACACCTTTCTAGAAAATATATTGATACTAAGGTTCGTTTTTGCTCTGGTATAGAGTGACAGTGGAGGAACCAGGTAGTGCAAAAATTATGAAAAATATGTAGAAGTCCTTTGAATTCTTTAAACCTCAAATATGTGCAGCGAGGTCCTGCTTCAGGGAGTGTTGATGAAATGTCCTGATTTTTCATTTCATTTGTGACAGTGGACTCGGTTCCTTTGACTTTCTTCAGTAGCTTGGCAAGCTGAGTTGCCACTAGGTGTACTCCCAAAGGCAGAGATACTGAGTGGAACATAAAAGGTACAATCAGAAGCTCACACCTGACTGAAACTTTTAGGGGAACTGAAGACTACCATAGATGGAGCTCTGTTCCAGTTTGAACACAAACTGTAATTTCCTCAGCTGCAGCAGATTTTTAACTTCCCCAATTTATAAGTTATGCAGCCAGTAATGCCAAAATATATCACAACAGAGCAGTTAAATGCTGTGGAAGTGAAAAGGAGTAATTTCTATGGAAATTCAGAATCTTGATGAATGCTTCTATCCCCTTGGATGGAAGGAAATGCTTGGTGCATGCCTGGTTTCTTTCCTGGTGGTTGAAACCCTGACTTTGTCTGGGTCAAAGACATTAGCAAAAACACCAGTTGACTTCCCGAGGGCCTATCTATCTGTTTTCAGAGGAGTTTGAGTAACTTAACACTAACAGGTGAAGGGTGCGTGGGTTGAAATAGGGTGTTTATTCAGTTCAGATGCCCATGTTGCTGTGAAAACTAGAAGGCTAAAGCGTGGTGAAGACTGAGAGGTGATGAGAGCTGATGGCTGCCCCTTACATCTCTTTCTGTCTGTTCCCCAGGCCAGCAGCTTACTCTGTCACCAACCTGTGTTATTAGAATACTCATCAATAGCATTGCTAGTGGAAGAATCTGCATGGAGTAAACCAGCTGTGAATTTACATTGCTATCCTACAAATTTACTATAAATCTCAGTTCAGGTATGTGAGCTGATACAAAGAATTGTATCAACAATCAGAGAGATCTGCATTTGCAGATGAAAAGCTGAATTGTATCCTGTGGACTTTGCAATCTATCATCTGAACATCCTCTCATTATGTGTTGTGTTTGGCTGCCTATGTAGCTAGAAAGTTGAAAAATTCAAAGTCTTATGTATTGTACAATCTGTACATTTGTCAGTATAGTGCAGTGTAACTTGTTTAAAGATACTTATGGTTAGCTGTAGAAGTTTGCAAGACAATGAAAAGCAGTCACTGCTTTTGTCAAGAATTGGATGAAATAGTCAGTTTATATCTCTTGATTGTAATGATGCTCCTGAGAACAGTGTTACAGGAGCTGTTCGTGAATACAAATATGAAAGAAGAAAAAACAATCATGAAAGACTATGTTAGTTCTACACAAGGTAATTTGGTCTTTTGCAGCATTTTAACTTCAAACATATGTTTAACTTTTAACATTGACTTTTGACATTAACTGTAATATTTAACTAAAAAGTATTTTTAGTCAGTGCTAGCCTTGTAGCTAGCATGCTACTAAGGTGTCTAGGAATAGACATAACTTCAAAAAAAACCCAGTCTGTCAGCAGTTCTGAAAAATCTTTTTCAAACTAAGTGTTTAGGAAGTTTCTTTGGATGTTATGCCTATGATTGTATTTTCCACTAAATTGGTAGATTTCCTTACTTAGTCAATACAGCAGGGTATAGAGCTGTTTATTAACTTTAAAGTTTGCATGGCTTTGGCCTTACAGTCCAAATTCAGTGCAGTGTTGCCTAGGGTTTCCAAAAAGATCAAGGGTTGTTACACCAGCCTTGGTCCAGATAAGTGGTATTTAGGCTGTCTGGCTGACTGACTTCAGTCAAAATAACTTGAATCTGCATGTGGTACAGACAAAGGAAACGATACTGCAGAGAGCTGGCATGACTAGAGGGCAATTGTGCAGCAAGTAAGTAGAAGAGTGCAAATACTCTCCCTGTCACCTCATCTGCAATCAGGTTGTTCATTTCTAGGGGATACCTCAGGGCCTAAAGACTCCAGGCAGGGTTTGGGACCCTAGTGGAGCATTCATTTCAAAGTCATGCAGGGTTTGTCTCCAGAGTAGCAGCAGCTTGTTCATCTGGCATAGGTGGTGTCTCCTGCAGGGCAACAGGGGTGGGCCTGACCTTTGTAGTTACATCCCTGGTGAAGTTTTGGGCATATACAATGACGCGACCCATACAGTGTCCGGGCTCCACTAAAGGTCATTTCATATCATAGAGATACAAAAACAACCAGGGCGTTGCTGCCTGTATTAATACAGGCATTTCCAAGGGTGAAAGAAAATATTTGGCAACAGGGAGTGTTAATTGTTTGTACTAAAAAAAAAGTTTGTAAGGACTTGGGTTCGCAAATTGTAGCACAGCTGTTATCATACTTAACAAATCAGCTGGCCTTTTCATTTCCTTCTTTTTACATATTTAATGTACTTTCTTTTTCTCTCTCCTTGAAACTGAGTTTTAGCAGTGTCTGTTAACCAGAAGCTGATAGGCCAGGAGAACAGGACATTGCTTGGAAGGCACATGGTTTGGGTTGAACTCTGGAAATGTGGGAAAGTGGTGAAGTTAAAATGTTGAACCCACAAAGGTGATGTGCAGGAGAGCACAGCCTGGATGAAATTGTGGGATTGTGTTGGATGCATTTATGCTTGATTAGTCTGCATTCTCACTGCAGAACAGATAAACTGCCAGTTTTGATTTGCATGGGTATTGTAATCCATGTATTGTTAATTTAGATTTGGGATATGAGCATATGAGCTTGTGCTGAGCTTTGGTCTGTATGGAGGAAAAAGCACCACTAAAAATGCATTTGAATACCCAAGTTGTTGAAAAATGAATTCATATTGAGAAATACACCAGATGAAACAGGATAAAGTGGTAATTCGTAAGACTTAGGTGACACTGGGTTACAACTAAAGCTGAAGTTGATACAAATTATTGATCTTTAGAGGAAATAAAGTGCCTTCTTCATTCTGATATCTTGTGTGATATCTGATGGGTTTTTTTCCTAGTGGTTATATAGGCTGGATTGTATTGGTGGGATAGGTAATCATCATCATCATGGCTAGGCTTCGCGAACGAAGATTTGGGAAGGGCACTACCCACGTTTGTTACAATGTGGAGTGGAAGGCGTAGGGAGATAATGCGGTCAGAATGACCTGTCAGCAGATTTTTGAGTTTAGGAACAATAGAGTTTTTGATCATGAAGCTGACTCCCGAGAGATGCCTTTCGGTTCTGGGCTTACCTGACCAAAAGAGTGTGTAACCGGCACCATGTTCTCTGAGGCTGCCTTCCTCATGAAGGTGAACTTCACTGAGAGCAGCAATGTCGATGTTGAGACGAGCCAGTTCATGGGCAATTAGGGCAGAACGATGCTCAGGACGTCCGCTATCTGCAGAATCGAGCATGGTTCTGATGTTCCAGCATGCTAGAGTTAATTTGGGTACACCTTTGGAGGCAGGTGTGTGCCTTTGTCTTTTGATCTTTGTGTGACCGCATTGGAAGAAGATGCCCATTGGCTGCAGTTAACCAACTGGGTGAAGGGGGAGATGAGCTTTGTTTAGGCCACCTTTTCTAGGCCCCTCTCTGAGTGGAGCAAGCAGTGCTGTCCTTGAAAAGGCTACTTGGACATTCAGGGTGCTGCCCCAAGAGAATGTCATCTTCGGTCAGTCTCAAATGACCAATATCCTGAACCACCTCCATCCAGGGTTGGGGCTGCGGCTTCCAGTGCACCTTTCACCTGCCGTTTTGACTCTCGCCCATCGCTGCAGGGCTTTGCAAATGTGGGTAAAGCCTTCGAGCCTGCGCAATGGATTTTTTAGGTGAGATGCAGTATGCGTGGAACTGAACCCACCCTTTAATCCTAAAGTTCATCTGCCAGGGCCAAGCAAGCTTGGACAGTGGCAGCGAGGTCCTCAGGATGTAGGTTTAATTAGAGTGACCTTCTCTTAGATGGATGGCCTTACAGGGCTAAGCGAGCTCCATCTGCCCGGGTTTGGAAATTAGCGTTTTCCTTCTCCTAGGAGGGTTGCCAGAAGGCTAGTGAGCCCATCCTGCCCATGGACATATCTGACCCTTTGTTTTTGACCTCTCTGGCATGGGAGACCCTACCGACGGCATGTACCGTCGCCAGCATAGCTCGCAACCTCATAGGGGTACACAGGCTTCTACCTCACTGAGACCCCACAGCCCAGTAGACCCCCTCCCCCTCCCCTAAATTGGACTGGTAAACCTCTGTGTGCTCCACAGTTCCTCCGCTCTACTCCCCTCCTCCAAGGTGGCCACCGGGAGCCTGCCCGGCGTGGCCGGCGGCCGCTGGGGCTGGGGGCCTGCTGCCTGCCCGGCATGGCTGGGATGGATGATACAGGCTATGGAAATAACAATATGATTAGTTTGGGACATAATTCTTTAGAGAATTTAGCATTTTCAGATTAAACATCAGTTTTCTTCTGGAATGGCAACAAATGAAAATGTATACTCTTTCTTTGATTACAGTGGGGAAAATATGTAAGAAGTCTGACAAAGGATGTAGTTTCTGTGATGTGACTCTTGTAGAGTAATTGCAGATCTTAAGCTGTGTGTATTACTAAGAATCTCAATAGTAAGAGCTATTGTAGGAAATTCAAAAAGGACGTCATATTCCTATTTGATACTTTTTAAAGAAAGCGTTCCCTTAAATTCTGTCCTTGAAGTACTGTGTTTTTGGAGAGAGTAAGCATTAGTATATGGAGTTTTCTTTAATCTTTTCCTATGTATTCTTCTTTAAGATGGTGAAGACCTTTATAAGCCAATGATCAAAACTATTGTTTTTTATAGGTAGAGACTATCTGACTGTTTCCCATTGTGGATGATCTTTACAGCAACTCTACTCAGCCATGTCGTACGGACCGGGTTTTGGGGATCCTAATCAACTAGCCCAACGCATAACTTCTAACATCCAGAAGATCACACAGTGCTGTAAGTTGCATTTATGCATTTTTTTATAAAACTTTAGTAGTGCCCCCATTCAAGGTGAGTTTCTCAGATTCATTCATGGGAGTTCACTCTGACTCTGCCCACTCATTTGGCACGTTTGTGGCACCCTACACAGCATGTTCAGTCCTTCGTATATGTGGTTAAGAGTGATCTGCCATGGGGAAGTTTAGTGTCACTCTATATTCACCAGTTTTGTCCTGGCCAGTTATATGGCACCTAAAGATTGGTTGACATGTTTGCTGAGCAAGGACTGCATCAAGTATTTGCTGAAGCTTTAATTGTTTAGCAGGGACAGAAGCTGTGGCCTTGCAGCTTCCTCTTGTGTGGGTGTGTGTGTGAGGCAAATACAACTTGATTCACAAATTATGCAAAGTATACTGTTCATCAGAAGGGAGGTATCCATGAACAGCACGTGCCTAGTTTTGGCACGCATGTGTTTTATGTTGTTCGGGATGCAGAGTGCATGCAGAAAGAAGTGTTTTATTATTAAAACTTCAAATGAATAATGATCAGTTGGGTATGTCAGTTTTTATTAAAAAGTTGATCTTTGTTTTGCAAGACAAGTTCAAGGAGTTGGTATTTTTAGCACAGGTTAGTGGCACAGTTAGTTTAGCACATTTTTTTCAGCTACATTTTTTATATTCTTCCAGATAGAATTTCTTAAGATCTCAATAGACAGGAACAAAAATTGCAAATTTGCTTTATTGAAAAGTTTCTGTAGATCAGGGTTGTATTTCCTCAATATAAGATTAAGAAGTTGGCTCTCTAAAAGTCCTTATACTTGATTTCTTAAAGTCTGCTCAGTGAATTCTTTCAGTCTCTTGGCATCTAAGTTGGTCCTCCAGAGGCAACTGCCAAACTGTGACAGACACTGAGGCTCCAAGATGCAAAAAAGTTTTGTTTGTCAGGTGAAAACATAAAGTCAAACCAGTGATTGAAACTGGAGCATTGTGAAGACAGTTGCTGAACATAATTAACCATTGTATACTGGATGCAGCAATTCCTTAATCTCATCCTTTCTTTTCCATCTCTTCTCTTCCTTCTACTGTGTGTCTTCTCCCCTTGTGACAAACAAGGCATACTAAAAGCAAGCTGCTCAGGCTTAGATAGAAGGAGAAATGTCAGAAAGACATGCAATCCTGCTGTCTTTTGCATTTTGAAATTTAGACAGCTAAAGTCTGAGCAATAGGCAGATGCGTCTGCCATTCCAAGTCCAAATGTCTCTTAGCCCCACTGCTACCTGGCTTCAGAAACAGGAGATTTGCCTTCAAAAGCTCCAGCCAAGCACTTTTATGGTTCTGGTAGCTACACAGCTGGATTCCATCCCTTACTTTTCTGTAGACCTGACTGAAGTGTAACCACTCAGTTACTCTTGTAGTCCATTCTCTGTTAGATTTTATGAGGATCTGGATCCTATGAACATCGAGAACATGTTTCCTGGACTGAGTTCTCTAAGGGCTTATGTACACTTTTCTAGCTCTTTTGTTCCCATGTGTAATACCTGTCCAACTTTCTGTTGGAAAGTGTGAGCTGCAGGAAGTTCCAGGTCAAATGGGAAGAAACCTGCAGGCTTAGGGACCTGTGACTCTGAGAAGTGCTGTAACACATGGGGAGCCTGAATCACATGTGCTTGAATGAGCTGCAGCATTGTGTGCTGAATGTCGCAGAGGTCAGCGATGCCGGCAAGCCATGTCTCACTGGTTTGGTTTCAGGTTCGTGTTAACAGTGATGAGAAACAGATCTACAAACAGCTAGGGAAATTTCAGATTTAAGTAATAAAACCAAAGAAGCATATAATGAAATAGACTTGGGCAGCTCCTAAATTTGTCTTAGAGGACACAACTGATAATTAAGGTTTCAAAGTCTATCTGTCTGGAATTGAGTCCAAAGTAAATGTAATTCTCATTCCAGGCCTATCTTATATCTGATTATAAAATCTAGATGACCTACATTTCATATTTCAGAAGTCCAGTGCATTTAAAGGTGGTTGAGGTTTTTCCCCAACTTTCTGGATATGAAGAACAGGAGTATGGAGAAGAGAATATATGGAAGAATACCTATGGGGTGTAAAGCTCCAACGTGTCTGGGCTTTGCAGATGGAGAACCTATTATCAAGGTGGTTTAATCAGTGTTTACTGAAGGAGCAGTAGTTCTAGAACTGGGTTTCCTAGATTGCAGTCTCACTTATGTGGCAGCTTAATGGCAGCTGCTCTTGAGATAAATCTCAATGCCTTCTTTCAGTATTTCCTTGAAATATTTCATATTGATCACTCATTTACAGCAACTGGATAGACAAGGAATAAGTGTGATGCACAGATACAAGGTGAGCTAGTAAAATATATTTCTTTGTGACAAAACAAGTCCTGCCTGCTTACAAATCTGTATTTCTACCAGGCATACTGGGATATATATGCCTAGGAGAATGAGAGCATTGAATACATATGTGATTGGGGTTTTTTTCTTTTTTTTTTACCTCCTCTTCTTGAAGGGCATACAATTGTATAAATGTGATCTCTTTCAACAAGTGGAAAGGTGAAAGTGGATTAAGCAAAACAAACAAAAAGTATAATTTAAAGTCTTTAAAATATGTTGCTTTCAGACTTCTTACAACTGAAGATGAAGGGGAGCATTTCCTTGAAATTGACTGTTTTCTGCATTTTAAAAAATTAATTCTCTGTGTGTGGCAAAAAGAGGGAAAGCATTTTATTTAAAAAGATGTTCCCAAGAGGGAGCAAAATGGGAGTAGCATTCCTCTACAGGGAGAAGAACTCCACAGTTATAAATGTAGGAAGGATGTGGTTAGAGGAATAGGTGCCTCTTCTGCTCAACTGGAAAGATTTGACTCATGTCTCTGACAGGAACTGTGCAAGAAGTAGCCAGACATGCTTTTTCCTCCCCCCACATAATTCTTAAATCATTCTCCCATGTGTGGGTCATTGAGGAAGCAGATTAGTATGCCTTTGGTTTGCTTAGCTTCTAATATTTTATTTGTAGCTACCAAATATGTCACTCAGAGCAACCCCCAAAGAAAAGCAAGAAGGATGCAGCCTAGATATATAACTGTCAAGTCTTCACTGGCATCTTAAGCTGGGCTTTGGGAGCTGTTGCTTTAGAAGAAGTTTAGAATGCTGCCTTTTGCTTGGGAACACAGAACAAAGACTAACATTTGTAAAATACACTCAGTCTTTGAGTTCTAAAACATTTCCGGTTTGCAAACAGTAATCAAACAGTTGGAGAAGCTGCGCTAGCTGAAGTGATGCATTCATATTCCTTCGCTTCACTTCCCAACTCTTCCAGGTCGTGTCAGGATTTTGTGCAGAGGTAGTTGCAAAGCAAGTAAGACCTTGCTCAGTATTGGCAAGGTCAGTGATAGAATATTTGACTTGTTCATGCACACTGAAAATCAGCCCAGCTGGAAAAACATGTTCTGAATACTGCAAGATAATAAAAATTAAATAAAATTCAATAGCCATGATCCACATATGGCCAGAGGGAGTCTGACTTTGAGAGATTCTTTCTTATAAGAACTTTTGCTTTCTGCTGACTTTCTTTGCTATTTGTTGAGGTAGCACAAACACCAATTCATATAGAGCACATTCCCAGAAGGCCAGCTTAAGCCAGCAGAGATCCCTCTGTCATGTGATACTTGTCCTGTGACAACAATTTTGTTCAATTTCTGTTGCATCTCAAGTTTTGTATAAGCCAGTGTTTTCACTGAATGTTGTTAAAATGGAAGTAGAATTAGATCAATCATATGACTTTCCCATTCACTTTATATAACTGTAGAAAATCCTAAACATAGATTAAACCCTGGAAAAAATTAAGAATTTTGAGAGATGCCTTTTTGCTGTCGTTTAAGTCCAGTAAGTAGCTAAAACGTTCAGCTAAAACAGGCTGAAACATTAATTAAAAACTGTGTCTGTCACCAACAGGTTCGCATGATTACTCTTATCTAAAGAACACAGAGGGGCACATGGAAAATAAATGAAATCACTGAGGTGTTAAAGTCAGAGCCTGTATGAAAACAGAATTCTGTTATATAAAGTGTGGTTTTGTACAGGTGTGGTTTCAAAGCAAATAGGCTTAAAGTAGAGCTGGTTGAGACTTCTAATGATGATATTGTTAGAAATTTCCAATTCACTGCAGTTAATCAGATTTAACTTTATGGAACAAATTTTGTATTATTGTTGCTTTTGTCAGAAAGGTTTCTTGGATTTGAAATGAAGTTTCTGTAAAACGTGGAAAAGGCTGGTTATTTAGGGATTTTAAGCTCCCATTATGGTCCTCCATTTTGTGGACTTTTTCAAGGCAGAGGAATTGAGGAGAAATTCATCTATTTTGGGTCTTTGTAAATGCTTGTCTTTCTGCAATGAGGTGAAGTTATGAAGTCTGTAGTTCTTTTAGAAATAAAAAGTTTCTGAAAACTTCAAGCCTGAATCATTTGTATGCAGTTACTAAAGGCTTTCTTCTATGTAAAGTAGCACAGATATATATATTTAAGGTAGTTTGCTTCACAGATTTGTTTATGAATCTGAAGTTTGTTAATATTTTCCTGTGGTTTGTCCTGTTTGTTAAAATATTTTGGTTCTATGGAAAATTACATATGAAACAGTGTCTGATTTGGATGATATTCAACAAGAGGGACGGGGATTTATTTATGCTAGCAGGAGAATAGAGTGAAAAATGGATCTTCCATGTACACCCCAGCACACTTCTTGTGTTATTATGTGCAGAAAAGGTAGATTTTTTCCTTGACCTACACTGTATTGCATTACCTTAGTTAACTAGTCTGGGCAGGGTGGGGAAGAAAGACCTTTGTAAATTAAGCCATCTTAGTTTGGAAGATTTGGAAATTGTAAAACCACAATTTACAAATAACAAGGTGTCCAGGAAAGACATCCACAATTTTTACTGCAACTCTTGTTTTTGCTGATGGAGCAAGTATAAATGGACTCACCTTGACTAGATGACTTTTGCAAAACAGCCTGCATTTTTTCAGCAGGGCAGAAGAGATATGGCCAGGGTCCTCATGCTCCTTCCTATCTCTAGAGAGTTATATTTCAGAGTCTCTCTGGGGTACTTAAAGTACCTGTTCCTGCTCAGTTCTGTTGGATCTTTTCTCCTTGCGGACAGGAGAGGAGGAGATTGCATAACAGTCTGACTATACAGAGAGCCCTCTATCAAATCTATAAAACTTCTGTGCTGGAGGCTGCACTCCAGTTAGGGCACAGAATAAACCCAGGTCAGTGGTTGATTGTGAGTAACCCCCGGAGTATCAGCGACTTGTTTGTGTTGACTAGTCAGTGATGTGTTGTGTGCATTGCTTCCATGTTACCTTCTGAGTTAGCTTCTTGTAGTAATGACCTGTCCTCTTAAAAAAAACAAACTTTCTTCATGTAAGTGGGTTGGGTTTATGGTGTTTGTGTAGCTGCAGTTTACTGCAGAACTGTGCCTCATTTTCATAACTTTATAAGTGACTGGTATTCTTTAGAGGAACATTCAACCTTTGGGGTTTCAGGGAGTTACCAGGGACACTTTAGGATATAAATATAAAATGATTGTAGCTTGATTTAATGACTTTGCCTTGGCTGAGCTGTAATACTTGATCACATGATCAGTTATTGTGCACTTAACCAATGTGTATTTAGTGTGTTCTATGCCCACATTAGAAGAACAGGCATTATTTCAATTCCACTTCACAGTGTTCTTGAAAGACCATTTTAGATGGGAGTACATTAGCATGAAATGATTACAAAAGCACAAATGAAGGCAGATCCTGAACTCCAGACATTGTTGCTGATGTTCCTGGTCACTTTGGGGCATGATTCTATTTAGAAATGCTAGAAGCTGTAATAAAATCTAGAGAAAAGGTTACAAGACTGGATGTTTTCCCACTCTTCTATGCTTAAAGAGTCTTTAGTCTTTAGAGCTCTGAGGACAATCTTCACCCCCTACCCTCATTTTGTTTTCTCCTTCCCACAGTAGTTCAATTACTGTTTTTCTCTGCTAATGTATTATCCTGCTCCAGAATAATCAGTGTTATACATTAAGACAGAATAAAGCAAATTACTTAAAAAAACCAAATTACTGATGTTTTTAGATATTTGATTCCAGTTAGGTGAGCTCTTGGACACGGGAATGCTTTTTAGTAAGCTGGTATCATTTGGCCAGTCTGGTACTTGATTCCTCTAATAAACTGTCACTCTTGGTTAAAGTAGGGCTAGCGAGGTGTGCAGACAGCATTGTGGCATTGTGGTTTATGTTAAATTTTAGTGAACGTGAACTACACTAATAGCATTAAAGAAACACAATCACACAGAAGACTTTCATCTGATGAATTTATTGCAACTACATCTAGTTTCAACCCCCTTTACATGGACAGGGGTAGCACCCACTATATCAGGTTGTTCAAAGGCCTATCCAACCCAGTTGTGAACATTTCTGCAGATGGGACGTCCACAGCTCCTCTGGGCAATTTGTTCCAGTGCCTCACCACCGTCACAGTAAAGAATTTCTTCCTAACATCTAATCTAAACCTACCATCTTTTAATTTAAAACTATTCCCCTTTGTCCTATCACACTCTGCCCATATAAAAAGTCACTCTTTCTCTTTTTTTATAAGCCCCCTTTAAGTACTGGAAGGCCACAATGAGATTTCTCTGGGGCCTTCTCTTCTCCAGGCTAAACAACCCCAACTCTCTGACTGTATCCGTAAGAGAGGTGCTTCAGCTCTCTGATCATCTTTGTGGATCTCCTCTGGACTTGCTCTAACAGTTCCATGTCTTTCTTGTGCTGAGGACCCCAGAACCAGACGCAGGATTCTAGGTGGGGTCTCACAAAGGCAGAGTAGAGGGGCAGAATCACCTCCCTCGAACTGCTGGCCACACTTCCATTGATACAGCCCAGGATGCGGTTGGCCTTCTGGGTTGCTAGCATACTTTGTAGTATGTCCAGCTTTTTATCCTCAAGAACCCCAAAGTCCATCTTGGCAGGACTGTTCTCAATGAGTTAATTACCCAGTTTGTGCTCATGTCTGGGATTGTCCCAACCCTGATGCAGCACCTTGCTCTTGGACTTCTTGAACTTTATGAAGTTCTCATGGGCCCACTTCTCAAGCTTGTCTAGATGGATGGCATCTTTTTCTTCTGTTGTATCAACTGCACTGCTCAGCTTTGTGTATCTGCAAACTGCTGAGGGTGCACTTGGTCTCACTGTCTGTGTCATTGATAAAGATATTAAAGAGCACCGGTCCCAAGGCAGAGCCCTGAAACACCTCTCGTCACCATCCTCCAGGCAGGTGTAACCATTAGGTTGCTATGTGTAACAGCCTTTATAAAAGATTGATCCAGGAATGTTTTCTGCAGCATCTGTTTGTCTTAAGTCAAGTACCCGCAACTGAAGTGCAGAAGGAAAACACATTGAATTGGATTTGAATAAATTGAGGAAGTCTGTTGTCCCCAGGCAGAAGCAGCTTGAACGGGTGTAATTTTAACAAGTAATTCTTTTGTTCCAATAACCTACTCTGAAGAGACTGTGCAGTTTATTAGATTCCATACAACTTAATCTATAATTGGATGTGCTATTTGTTGACTCACTTGTTCAGCTGGACACTTCTCAGCCCTGCCAGAGAAGGTGGATGACCTGCAATCTGCTCTTCGTTTCCATCCTCCTAGTTGGTTCATTGCCTTTCAAACATTAGGATTTTACTGAAGGATTTCGTTGGGTTTTTTTCACCTTTTCTTCTGTAGCAATGCTGTGGTGTTACACCCCATACAGTGATTACTTATTCTCAAATGGGGATAACATTATTTGCACTTATGATCTTAGAGGCAAGAAGTTATTTATATTTTGATCTTCGTTGTATTAAATTATTTGTGTCTTTATTTTAAGTTTAAAACTTCCTGTGTGATCTTAAACATTCTCATGTTCAAGGACCAGAACCAGCAGTTACATCAACAGGGATTTACTTGTGGTAATGAAACAGCTTTCCAGAGCTGGCTTAAAAACAGGGCAAGATGAGGAGGAAGGAGATGAAACTTTCTTCTTTCCTAGCCAGCTGTTAAGCAAGGGTAGTGTGTGATCCAGTATGTCAAATATGGTTTTACCTATGAAAAAAAATATGTATTACAGATCTGTCAGGAACATTCTTCTCAAATACTCCTACCTGTTAAAAAATGTAAATATTTCCCTTGTAACTATGACTACTTCTGTAACTCTTGTGGAGAAAAGGAAGCCTTTTATCTGAGACACTGTTACTTTTTCTTTCCTGTGCCTTTTTTTTTTTTTTTGTTCTCTTTAACTAGAGGGAGAGCTTCCACTAACTAGAAATGGAAGCACTGTTTGGCTTAGTAAAAGAAAACGTAAGCTAACTCTGGAATAATTTTCTCCTTAGGAATTCAGGTTAGGTCTTAATTGTTTCTCTGGCTCATCATTAACCATGTCTGACCTGTTCCTGAGCATGTGACCAGCCTGAGAGTAGCTAAGTAGCGTTCATCCACTAATAGTTGTGTATTATGAGATCTAGATCAGGAATGCTGCAATTACAAGTGAAAAGTCTTCTTACTAATATAGTATTTCTTCTTTCTAAGACAAGACTAATTTTGGGATGAAAAAAGATTCTTTTCTTTTGCGTGCAAGACAGCAGTTGCTTGGAAAAACATGCATTTTGCTTGCATGGTATCGTGTACCCTGCTTTCTGTGCTACCCAGTTCCCAAAGGGGACTTTCTTTCTGCAGTGGTTTATTGCCAGCCGCAGCTGGCAAGATGCTGCTCCTGCAGGATTGTAGTCTGAACCCTAAGAGAGCTGTTGATTTTCATTATATGCAAATGTGTACTCTGATCTTCAGTGTGAAGTGGTCTCAGGAGTTCGCACACTTCTGATGCAAGCTGTTCCCATGTCCTGGTGACTTTGGTGAAGAACGCCTGTGTGCATGTGGTGTGTGCCCTTGTGCAGATCCTGAGTAAAGTCCAGCAGCCAGCTGTATACATCCAAGGAGCCTAAGTGCTAAAGTGAGCCAAAGTGTCAGACTTTACACTGAAATGGATTAAAATAATGTACAAGATCCAGTCAGTCTCTGTTACAGGATTGGTAATGTCCAGGACAGGAGGGACATCTGGTAGTCAGATTACTCCTGTCTTTCAGAACTCCTTGGAAAGTTTGAAGGATTGGGAACTGGGTAAGGGAAACCCATAAAGGGTGAGGTAACCTAGGAACCTGTCAAACCCGTGCTCTGATCTTTGGTCCCTGACTGTTACCAGTACGTTTACAGTGCAGAGCTAGGGCTCTGTAAGCTGGGCGTAAGCCTTTGGCTCTCCGGGACATTTGAGTGTTACTGGTGATTTGAGAGGTACCAGAGCAGATGCCATGAGCCTTGATGTGACAACCTGAACTCCCTGCACAGGGCCGAAAAGCTGGTTAAATGAGTGGCTCAGTACCCTTGTAAATACCACCATCACCTGTGAGGCCAGGACTTTAGGGACCTCTGTTTTATGAAGAGTAATCCCAGGCTTCCAGCAGTTTTGCTCTTCAGTGCCAAGACATTCTCCCTGCTTATTTCACAAGTAGGGCAGTAGAAGGAGCAACTAGAGGTTGCTAACCTTTAGGAAGAGAGGCTAAGGCTGCCCTGCTTTTTCCTTGAGGAAAGGAAGGGATACTAACTTGATTTAAGAAGTTTCAAAGGTAGTTCTTGCTTTGAATCAAATTCTGTGAGATCTCTGTGTGTACATGTGAGGGAACAAGACACCTTCTCTGTGTGATTCAGGTGGTAGTGTCTTAAAGCCTGTTTTAAATCTTGCTTTTATCAATAAAGCTGTATGAGTGCATGAGTCTGAACAAATGTCTATAGTTTAGGTGTTTTTGTGATTATATGTATATTATAATATCAAATATTTGAATGAGAAGTAGCTACAGTAAGAAATCAGTAAACAATCCAAACCAAAAGAATTATAAGACTATAAAGTCTCTATACACTCCAGTGTGTTTATATTAACATGAAATAGTACAAAGGATGGATTTCTTTAACTCATCAACCTGCAAGCATACACTGTAAATCAAGATTTCAGGAAGGTCACCTTCTCTACTACCCATATTATACTGGTCCTATCAACTTGCTTTTGGCTTTTTTATGAAGCAGCTTTGGGAATAGTGCTGAAGACTTTTGGCCAAAATTTACTTTTAATGCTCTGCCTTTTTTTCTGCTTGCTTACTTGAATAAGCCGTGTTTCACTTTTCTATGCAATATACTTCATATGAAAAAAAATTGATATGAGAAATGCTGGTTTTTTTCTGAATAGTATTCTGATTATGAAAGGTTAAGGTGGAAAATGCTAAATTACAGGAAGCACAGAAAAATGGTGTTGGTTCAGTCCTTGGGGGTTTTTTTGTTTATTTTATTTTTTTCCCTCATGACTTGAAAGCCCGTTAGCACTTTGCTATTTTGATGCATGCTACAGACTTTCTGGTAAAATGTATTTTAATTTTATGCTGAATTCCTGAGTTGTAAGACTTGTGCTGAGGTGAACTTCCCTCTGCATCTGGAATTGTACAGCTGACCAGTTATGCAGTGCTGGCTTTTAATTTTCCCTCAATTATCTACTAGTGTTCAGCTTTAGAAGTAGGATAAGTATGTAATTAACTTGGGATGCAAATATTTTAAGTATAGGCCTTGTTTCAGGGAATTTTTATTTAAAACGCAAACCTACATTTTCTGTACTTGCGGTTAAATAACGCACCTCTAGGTGGCGGTAGGACACACCGGAACTTTTTCTGCCTCTGTTTTGGTTTTCCTTTTACTCTCCCTTTTAAAGGTAGGTACGGAATTACTGAGCTCCTTGGCTCTTGAATCAGAAGGGAGAGTGCCTTGGAACAAATAAAGGATAGCTAATGTTCAGTTTCATAGATATTAAAACTCTATGCTATTGAAGATGACACTAGCCAGTTATCCTTTTGTTTGTTTGTTTTAAATAATGCATTACCGTGACCACAAAAAAGAAGCTTAATTGACCTGAACCTGTGTTTATCAGTACGTGTGACCAGCTGCGGGTGCCCAGGAGAAGCATGGGCAGCTGGACAGTGCCTCAGCCCAGCAGTCAGGAGGCCCCACTGGACAGGAAAGGGATGGCTCTCAGTGGCTGGTAGTCAAACTGTAGGCAAAAGTCAAAGATTTTCACTTCGGTTTTGCTGCTTTTCAGCTCAATTAAAATATAAGCTGAAACCCATGATTAAACCCATCTTACAGTGCTATTCTCCCTCAGAAATTCTGTAAGTAGTTTATGCTCCTCAAACATCTGCCTCGAAGTATTTTATTTTTTTACCTTGTGCAAAACTAGGTACTAACTTTCCCCTGTTTTGATATTTTCATTACATGAGTGTGCACAGAAAGAATTGGCTATAGCAGTTATTGGCATTGGAAGATATGTAAAGCAGTGTAGAAAATCCAGTATCACTAATTCACTGGAGACTTGCTATGAAACAAAGATTAGAATTAATATTATTACTAAAACTGCTTTAACGAATTCCAGTTTTATCTAACTGGTTAACATAAGTCATAGGTTATTTTCTTCTTTTATATGAAGTTCTGTCTCTTACAGGTCTCTTTATGGCATATGGAAAAGTACTCTTTTTTTTTTAGTATGGTTTTCTTCATTACATAGAGTTGTCACTTACTGCATTTTTAACTGTGTTAGGGATAAAAAAAAAGATAGTGTGCTAGTAAAGTGAGGATCCCACAAAGTATGATACCAACATATTTTCTACTGACTATGCAGTATACCAGTCTGCCTGGGGAAGGCCACAGAAATACAGGGAAGACAAGTCTACGCCTAGCTGAGAGTCAAGCAAAATAAATTATTCTGGATATATATTCTTTTGTTTCAGAACATGAGGATGTTAAGCTGAGATAAAGCATCTTGAGGATATAAGTCTTGCAGTGTGAAAAACTACATATCCTTGAAGTTTCTGTGTGTTGTTCTCCTTGCTTTCTCATGTGACAGTAATATATACCAGGCTGAAAATAAGGCTCAGATGATATATGACTTTTTGCTGTTCAAAACTAATATATTTTATGAAATACATTTAAAAATCACTGGTAGTTTGTATCCCACATTTAAAAACATAAGACTATCAAAATATTAGAAGTCTTGATTTAGACTTATTAAAATGAAACTATTAACTAATCTTTAAATTACCTGTTTCTACCTAAAGACTTGTATACCTTCTCATCCTTTGTAAGAAACCCTGGGCTTTGTCCTTGGCAAAAACCATTTAGTAGTTGTTTTGAGACTTAAAAGTAGAGTCTTTGTAGGAGGTTGAAAAAGTCTTGAGTTTCAGTTTCTGTCAGCTTATATTGCTTTAGAATTATCAAGCAAAAATGCATAAAACTATGCAGGAATTGTCTTTGCCCCATTAAAATTTCTCTTCTTCTTCTCAAACAGCTGCTGAAATACAAAGAATACTACATCAGCTTGGAACACCACAAGACACGCCTGAGTTGAGGCAACAGCTGTGAGTACTTCACACAAAAATGTTTAGTTTTGTCGCATTGTAAACAATCTCCTGGTAGGTGATGCGGTCATTTTTTGTTAGGTAGAGTTCTTGATTTCACTGAGAAAGGTGAATATAGGGAAGTATTTGAAACTTAAATGTTGAGATGTGCTTTCTAAAATTAGTTTTGGATAGTCTGTAAACTAGAGTCATCTGGTTTGCCCATGCATGTTGCCTGAAGTATCAGCATTCTGTAAAACCTGTGCTCTATGTCAGGGAAGGGAAAGTGGCACAAACACAAAGCAATAGCACTGTTTAAAAACATACACCTGTGCCTCCACTCCAGTCAACACTTCTAATCTGTCTGTATAAGTTTCACTAGGTAATGAATATATTGGGGTGGGTTTTTTGTGAGATGGGGTGCTGGGAGAGAAAGGGGAACGTCGTTTTTAGTGATGAAAGCTGCAGTAAGGGATGGCATTATAGGATAAACATGTACCAGAAATAGTAATATAACAGCAGTGAAATCAGACTCCAGGGCAGATGCTCTGCTGTAGTTCTGTCACCTAAAGGTTGTCTTTCATTAATATGCCTCTAGCAGAGACAGTCAGCTGCTTTCCACTTCTCTGTGTGGTCTCATGAGCCAGTATGATTTTTCTCATTAAACTCCTTTACCACGTTAATCTCAGCATCATAAGTGCACGTAAGCGACATGTTGTGCTCACCCTGTAGGTGAGAAGGTTGGCATTTTTGGTGCGGTTAATGCTGCGCTGTGGCTGTTGAGTAGTAGGAGGATGTGTGTATTGAACCAAAGTCATCGTGTTCATTTTGCGTGAACAGCCAAATTCCTTTATAATACCGTGAGTTCAGGGCCCATAAGATTAGCTAAGTACAGTCCACAGTGGGTATTCTACTGGTGACTGGGAATAGGTGAAGATATAGTTTATGCAATAACCTGACATATCTAGGCAAAAATTCACAACTAAACAGGATAGAAACTGTTTTGAAGGACATGTTTCAGTCCCTTTATGGATGCAATATATATATCAAGTTTCCTTGAGCTTTCATCTGTCCATTTTTCACTTGTCTGAACATTTGGCTTTTTCAAGAGTTATTTGATTATTTTGAATATTGATGCTGATGGTTTGATAATAGCTTTGCAGAGTAAAGAACAGAGTAAAGATGGCTTTGTGTGCTTTACAGAGGCATTTAGTGCTGCTGCTTTTCTGAGAATTAGTAAAATTCAGCAAAATAACCCAATGGTCTCTAATGAAAATTTGCATTTGATTTTAGGCAACAAAAGCAGCAATACACCAACCAGCTTGCCAAAGAAACTGACAAGTACATTAAGGAGTTTGGATCTTTGGCTGCAACAAGTGAACAGGTATAAAACCAAAGAACATGGCTTGTTTGACTATCATGTTGGCTCATGTAGAGTATTTGAGTCACTTCAGTTCTTCTTTCCTGTTTTCAAAGCACTGTTTAGTTAGTCAACACATTTGCACAGTGGGGAATACTTATAAGAATATTTTGTTGCAGTCCAGACTTGTCCCAAAGTTGGTTTTGTGTATCAGGAATGAGGTAGTTTGACTGAAATGATGGGAAGCAAGGCAGTGCACTGTGCCTGCCTGTGACTTCAGGTAGCTGGACACTTTGTAATCCATTGCAGTGATACTAAATCTGACTCCACTGGCACTCTGACTGCTTCCAAGGTCAATGTATCATGTACAGTGTGTTCGTTCCACATCACTCAGATCATCATATGTGCTATATCTTGTCCACAGGCTTTTCCTTTCTTAAGAGGAGTAGACAGGAGCTGTTACTAAAACAACTTGTGCAGTCTTTAAGCTGCTTCTTTCCCAGGTCTGTGTAAAATCTTGTCAGGACATAACATGTGAAGTGGCTGTTGTGATTAGCACACTCCTGTCTGCCATCCTATGGTTTCTTGTCCTAGCAAAATCTGTCACTTATATAAGACAAAACCAACAGGATCCCAGAAAACATGGATTTGGGTTATTGTCACTCAACTTGCCTGGTCGGTATAGGTTACTAAGGAGCCCTTGGGAAAATGAACGGTCTTGAAACACTGAATTCAATTGGCAGGCCATGATCCATGTGTGCTCATCCTGTCAAGCTGTAAACTTCTAATAGCAGTGTTAAAACTTGGTCTTAATACATAACCAGGCAAAGCATATTTAGTTTGTTGTCTTTTTTATGGTTTCTCTGTTTCCTTATCTTGGAGCTGAAAAGTTGGCAATGAAACATTTTACTGTTTAATTTTACTCCTTTTATCAAAGCTACATCTCAACAAAAGGCATAAATAACAGATTCATGAATGGCAAATTACAGCCTTTTAGACATTAGGAAGGAAGGTTGATATATTGTATATATTTAGGGAAATCTGGTAGAGGCTTTCCTGAGTGTCCAATGTTACTCTTCACTACATCTTAAGGAAAACAAACAAACAAAAAAAGCCTGAAAAGTTAGAATATGTATTTTAGTACCAGTTCTAAAGCACTTAAGTGGGTATGTGAACCTACTTCTGGATGCAGCTCAATATGTATTTCCAACATTTACGTAAAATACATAAGAAGTGCCATGTTCTTTCTTTTCTGCACCTTTCCTCTCTATTCAGTTACCTTTGCATATTTTAGCATCCTTGGTATCAAAATATTTTACACTGTAACAGTAGGTTTTATAGTCAGCAGATGATAAGGAAGGTAAAAGCTTTCTTGTCCCTGCCCATTTCTCATTTCCAGCTGTTAAATGAAAATGAATACGTCAGCTTCCTCTTTAAATGCATTAATTTGTGCAGTTTTATTATTCCAGAAGGAAAGAAGGTTTGTCCATGCAATTGCAGATAGTTTTGTAGACAGTCTTCCCTTATACCTATTTAGAAGAAAAAGAGTATATATACCTTAGCATTGAGCAGACTGGAAATAGCAAAGCCTTGGAAAGCCTGAGCTCATTTGACTTGGTAAAACTTTTTCTCCTATAGCGTCAAAGAAAAATACAGAAAGACCGTCTTGTGGGGGAGTTCACCACAGCACTTACAAATTTCCAAAGACTCCAAAGGCAAGCTGCTGAGAAAGAAAAAGACTTTGTAGCCAGAGTAAGAGCCAGCTCAAGGGTGTCTGTAAGTATCAGAAAAATGTGCCATTATACTCTTTACAGTGATGTTTGATGTCAAACTGGCTTCCATAATGCTACTTAAGAAAGCTCATATCTCACCCTAAATACTGCAGACCATGTGTTATATGACTTTATAGTAGAGGCTGCATTAAGCTGTAGTAATCTCCCAAGAGAACAGTTACTTTTCCCTTGCTTTTGTCACAAACTGCCTCCATTTTCTTGCTGTAGTGTTGCAAAAACAACTTATAGTAGATTTGGAAATGCTTTTGCTGTAGCTTTAAGATATCAACAGGTTTTTTCCTATGGGGAAAAATGACTTGCCAGATTTCTGTAGAGTATGAAAGTGAAGAAGTGCTAAGGAGCTTCAGATGTTGAGCTTTTTTGTGTTAATATATCAATTTTGCCTTTTCAGTCTGCCAAATACTTGTTATTGTACTTACAAATTTTAGCAGGCAGTTACTGAGCTGAATGCTTTTGCTTGTATTTCATCTTTGTGCATGCATAAAGCAAAATCAGAATGAGAGCATGTTAAATCATGTTTCAGTTTGAAATTGACTTTCTAAAAACCTTCTAATATTGACTGGTTATAGAAATGCTGACAGTGCTCCTTTCAGGGCCATAATGTTATATTTGTATTTTTAATCTCTGATCATGTAGGGTGGTGCTCCAGAAGATAGCTACAAAGAAGGAACACTTGTGTCTTGGGACAGGTAGGTTGACTTAGTTCACAAGCCTCAACCAAGCTCAGAATAACAAATGACCTGCAGGGAAGACAGCTGCCCATGGTTTTTTGGATTGGGTTTTTTCTTTTGTTTTCACTCGGGTTTTTTTTTTTTGTTTTGCTTTGTTTTTTTTTCTGATCAATTGCCTTTTTCTGGAGGGATTTGGGATAGGTTGTTCAGTTAGGCTTTCTTCTATAATGCTAGCATAGAGAAGAGATTTTGATGGCATAGATGAGAAGAAAAAAGGAAGAGTTCTCCTGATGCTTCAGCTGTAGCCATCACCTTAAGCTCCCCTAATCTGCCTTTGGGTTTTCTGAGACCCAAACTTAGGGAAGAAGAGTTCAACCTGTGAATAGAGTAAATCTGTTGTGATAAGGGCACAGTGTTTACTGGGGTGTCTCATTGCTTCCATATGCTCCAAGAACCGCTTCTTGGTCTCAGATTATTTTTTGTTGGGTAGCTTGCTTTTGCCTCTGATAGATATCAACTCTGCAGTTTATAATTCGGAAGGAACTTTGCCCTTGTATTCATACTTGGAATTTCCAGTCAGCTATCTTCTAGCTAGCTACTAGCTTTGCTACAGCAGCAGCTTCCTACACCTAAGGTGTGACGGTTATGCTGTCCCTGTTAGCTAAACAGGCAAAGGTAAAAACATGCATTTTGTTAACCAGTAATGTAAAATGTGCTATGTAGTTAACTGTCATTTTATTATTTCTCATTGTGCCTGTTCAATTCTGTGTGAGTTTTGAGGGGTTTTTTGTTTGATAGTCAACCACAAGCACAAGTGCAAGATGAAGAAATTACAGAGGATGATCTCCGTCTTATCGAGGAGAGGGAATCTTCCATTAGGCAGCTTGAAGTAAGTACAAGTAGTTTTACAGCAGAATATGCTTTTGATGTTTCCATGGTATGAGCATTAATTGCAGAAGTGAATCTTGAGGAGATTTGTTTGTTGGTGTGGTTTTTTTCCTTTAAAACTGAAAATACTGCCTTTAGATGTAAAATGTGCTTTTGAAATAATAGAATCATCAGGTTTGGAAGAGACCTTTAAGATCATCAAGTCCAACCGTCAACCCAGCATTACCACTGTAACCCCTAAACCAAATCACCCAGGGCCAGATCCAGACGCCTCTTAAACACTTCCAGGTCTGGTAACTCCACCACCTCCTCAGGCAATCTGTTCCAATGCCTGACCACCTAACAGTGAAAAAAAATTTTCTGATATCTAATCTGAACCACCCTAATGCTAAAACTAATGCAAAATATGTCCTACACCGGCTTTTATTAATTTGGCTTAGATACATCTTAAGCAATGTTGTCATGAATTTTTCTCTGCAGTTAAACTTATAATACAAGCATGTGTCTAGATGAGCCCTCAGCAATGAGAGATCCTGTTTGTTATGTGTTGGGAAGTGTACTTTGTGCACATGCTTATCCTCAGTTTGATTTGATGGTTAACTTGATTATGATAAACTTGGTCTCATAGTACCAAAAAACCCCTTCCAAATAAGTACATTAAGTTGGGTTTTTTTATCCTGTAGTATAAGGAGTCAGGGATATGCACTCGGGAGGAGAAGGAACACTATTTATATCTAAATGTGCAGAGATGCTTGAATATGTGATGCCAATTGATGCTATGATTGGTTCTTTACAGGCTGATATTATGGACATCAATGAAATTTTCAAAGATCTAGGAATGATGATTCATGAACAAGGTGATGTCATAGGTAAGTCCAATTCATATACTATCTGAAAAAATTTTATTCGGTTTCACTGGAGAGCTGCAACGTAGAACTTCCTTTTGCTGGAAAAATTCCTCTAATGAGAATAACAATGCTAAAGCAAATGCAGTGCAGCCTAATAATGAGTAGACTGGTTGAGGTGACTGGGAATACATAAACTGTGTTTAAAATGTAGTTTAAAACATTATGTAGTTTTTCATGTGTATAAAATGTCTTTAAAAGTAGTTTTTTGAACTGTTTATACATAAAATTGGAATTTATGTGGGAAGTTTTACTGTATTTGCTAATGATATGTGTGCAGATTCAGCAAAGGCTCATGCTTTGCCTTCCTTACAAATAGGTTTAATGTTTTAATAAAATGTGATTGGAGAATACATTTTCTGAGTCTGTTACCATGTCATGCTGTTGTCTATGTCCAGCATATATTTTCAGGGCTTTTTCTGTCATCTTAACCCATAATCTATTAATATTTTTCCAAGGGAAAAAATAAATCTTTGTCAATATGATAGAATACCAAACTAGCTTTTGGGGATTTTTTTTTTTGTGTCTGTTTCCTCTGTTTTCACAAGCCTTAGGAATTTTTTAGTCTGAGCGGAGAGTAGTCAGTAGCAAGTTGGAGTGCAAGTAAAAGGTTATTAAAAAAAAAAAAAGTAGAAGTATTGTAAGTTTTTACTCTAGTTAGTATCAAAGTTTCAGTCCTGCATCTAGAACAGTGGAGTTGTTACCTGACATGAATTCAGCCACTCATTGCCTGGGCACTTCTAAAATGAGCTCTGGCATAAGTATAGGGTGAGTCAAGCTTTCACAGTACAAGGTATGAAACTTCGGATATTGATGAAGACACCAGCAATTGGGGGCAGCTATTACCTATGCTCTCAAGAGTATTTCAGCATGCCAAACCTTTTTCCAAGTTGTAATTAATAAAAATTTGAAATCTTTTCTTTTTAAAATAAAGACAGCATAGAAGCCAATGTGGAAAATGCAGATGTACACGTGCAGCAAGCAAACCAGCAGCTGGCAAGAGCAGCAAACTACCAGGTAATGCCAATGCCTACTACCAGTTGTGTGTAACTGTGTTTTCTCAGTAGTCCTGACTTCCACTTTTTTAGGCAGTTCAGATTTTGCATAGCAAGTTTCTCAAGGCTTGAAGACTTAGTTATAGGTTTATGTTAGACTACCATGGTGTTTCTAGGTCACTATAAAACAAAAATCAGTGATCTCTGAAAGCTTTGGGTTTCCTGTAAAGCTGTTTCCAGACAGGCTGTTGCAGAGCCTCCTATGATTCTATGAGAGCACCTGGAGTTACATCCTTATTTAAAACCAACCAAACAAAAACCTCCAAACCAACAAATAATTGCAAACAGACCAACCCCTTCTTTTATAGTTCAAGAAGTAAAAGATTGCTTTAAATGGAGAGCAAGCCTCTAAAGATCACTGAAGGAGTAGGGAAGATAGGCAGGAAAGTCTTCTGAAGACATTGCCAGTTAGCACCAATTTTTGCTGTCTACAATATTCTCAAAGCTCATATTTGAAACTGTCAAACTTTTTTGAAAAGCCTTTTAAGTACCTTTAAATGCCACTTCTTTATAACATTTTTGGAACTTATTAGAAATAATCGTATTAGTGATTAATCTGCTCTTTTAAGTTAGAGTTAGTCCTTAGATTTTTTTTTTTAAATCCTCTTATGTGTGTTAGTAGTAACCAGGACAGTAAATGAATGATGGAATGTCTGAAGCATTGCTTACTGATTTCAGAAGTGGGAGAGGTTACATCCTTGAATTGTATTATGGGTGGCACTAATTGGCACATTAACTATAGTTGATGGCTCCTATTTTGATAATGACAAAGTTCAGGGGAAAAAAAAAGTAGTAGCAGCCAAAATTTTTGGTGGAAGGTGTTAGTTTTCTAGTTGAAATTTAAAATTAAAAACTTCCATGTTTTATTTTGAAGAGGAAGGGATGAATATCTTCTGATCTCAAAGGAAGGTTATCAATACTTTTGACGTGCTTCTGTTCAGTGGGTCTTGCAGCAGAGACCAAACACTGTGCAGTTGTCCTGTGTTTGTTTGAAAGGATTGTGTAGTTTGCTTTGGATTTGAACTTTCCTTTGCTTGCACTCGTCATTGTTCTAAGGCACTGAAAAATAATTTCCACTTTCAGCAAACTTATTTTAATTTCAGCAACTATTGGTCTGACCTGCTCAAGGAAGTGTTAGAGGCCTGGGTGTGCTGGTAGGGACAGGGCTGTTGGTACCCTCACAGCATCTTGTTTGTGGTTGGATGAGGTTTGCATCACTCATCTGCTGTATGGGGTGCATTCACACAGCAGAGCAGTTTGGGCAAAGCCAGGCTTCTCTCCTTTCTTTCCCCCTTTCCCAGTGCTGCTTCAGCACTTGTATAAATGATGATGAATTGCATGAGAAAATAAGATTGCCGTGTCTTTAGTCTACTCCCTTGCTTAAGTAGTATTACAGTGGAAATGTTTGACTTGAATGCATTGCTGTCGAGAGGTGGTCTGCAGGATGCAGAAGGAAGAGACTTGTGTGTAAAGAGAGAACTGGCTGCAGGGTCTAAAAAAGGAAGATATCCTAGCAAACAGATTGAGTTCTAGCAAGTAAAATGATGAAATGAAATATTAGCCAACAGTGGGAGAAGTGGCAATGAGACAGTAAAACTAGGAGGGGAGAATTGTTAGGAAACTTGGTAGTCTGGGTGGTACTCGGCAGAGAACTGACAGCTCCAATGAAGAACTGACACAGATGTTGTTCTTCAGAGGGGAAGAGAAAGAAAAAAACACAACAAAACCACCCAGGCAGAAGAACTTCTGCCAAGTAGAGCACAGCCTGGCTTTACTTCTGGGGCTGTGGCCTAGAATCCCAAGATTTGAGTGTTATTATTCCTTGGCTATCAGCAAAAAGCCTGAGAAATGCACTGCTAATTTTCTTTCCTCTTGTGAAGAAAACCTTCTGATTCCATATCTTTCAGATAAAGGATGACAGATGGCTTCTAGTCTTAAGTGCTCTGGTATCTCAAGTTCCAGATCTGTATGGGAAATGCAGAAGTTCTGAACATGCTTATATTTACACTTTACTGTAGTAATGTCTGTATATCTGGGTCTCTAGTCATGTCTTTTTTGTTTGGTTTGGTTTTTTTTTTTTTCTTGTTGTTTGTTTTCTTTAAGAGCAAGTTGTACCTAAGAAAGTTGACAAAAACAGCTTTAAAATAACTCTGTGAATGGATGCAGAGAAGTCTAAAATTGTAGTCTGTTTTGACCTTCTGTATATCCATTAATAGTCTTTGAATGTTTTTTTTCCTAGCAGACCATTTCTATCTCCTCTACTGTGCAGACTGATAGTCCATTTTCCTCTATAAGCTGTCATCTGCACTCTCACATTTACTTCCCCAAGTGTTGTAATTACATTCATTCATTACATTACTGCATTCTCTTTCATTAGTTTATTAGGTATGCCAGAAAATACCACTAAAATCTTTCCATTGAATAATAATGTGGATAACTTTGCTTTTTTTTTCCTTTGAACATCTTTATATGACTTGTTAGTAAGGACACGATTTGGTTAGATTGCACAAGCAGTAGGACCATAAAAGCATCTGAGTAGTCCTCTGTTGTGGTGGTAGAGTTTTCAATCAACTTGTTTTTTTCTCTCTTGGCAGCAAAGATCCCGAAAGAAGATGTGCATACTCATTGTTATACTTGTTGTTGGATTATTGCTTCTTGGACTCGTCATATGGTTATCTAACAAATAAGTCTCTGGAGAAAGCTTTGTAATTGGTATTTAAATTAGGAAAGGAAATTCCTAGTCATGGTTTGCTCATTGTGAAGCTGAGTAAAATAGTAATTCTGTACTTCATCTCACTTTTTTTTTATAAGACTTTTTGTTTTGACCTGAGAAATAATGTTCTCAGTACTACCATCAGTATAACTGCCTGCCCTCTTGGATGTGGGTGCTGTCTTACAAGAAAAAAAGCAGTCAAGGTCATAAACTGTTTCGTTAACTTAAACATAAAACCTCTGAAGGTTTAGGGAGCTAATCAAAGTCATGATAATTTGTTTTGACAGAGTGGGTAATTATCTTTTGGGATATTGCTAAATGTTGCTGCCAAAACAAACTCCTGAATTGTTGCTTGAGGCAACAAATTCACATCTCAGAATTTATTTTTAAGTTAGAAATGTATTTCTTGTCTGTTTCCCTTCCATCCAACTCACCTGCCCATTTGATATGGGTGGTTCAAAAATAAAACTTAGGTTGCTGAAGTTGGTGTGATCTCTCTTTTATACTTGAAGCCTGTGAATTAAGCCTTCTAAGTTTTCTTGAAATATTTTAGATGCTCTTGTTTCTCTGTATCTGGCATTGGATATGGTTATGTCTGGAGCTTCCTGCAAAGGTAGGTAGGGTGGATGGTGTAATTATGTCAATTTTTTGTTTCAGTTCTTGCATTAAGAAATACTATGTTTTATGTGCACACATCCGGTATCTTTGCATCTGAAGTGTGGATCAATGAGTTTGGCTAAATGAAAATAAGATCTAGTCTGTGAATTCTTAGAGTTACTGGGAAAAATAGAAATTCCCAACTTCCTAGCTGCACTTGAATGTCACTGTTCTGAAACTGCTGTGATTTAGTTTCCATGAACAGGTCCAACCTCGTATGTAAGGTCTTTCATACAGCTGAAGAGAAGAAGATTACAATTTCAATTTCAAGTTCAACACTGGAATTTGAAATTAAGTTAAAATCGGTTGAACTGATTGAAACTATTTAAGGCATGTGATGCTTATGGCCTTTAAAATGACCTTCTTTCTTTTGTGCCATTTTGTACTAATATATTAAAAATATAACAACACTTTTTTGCCAATTAATCTATTTGCCTTTTTAATTGATCTTGGTGAACTAATCTGAAAGTCTATAGATGAAAAAGTAATTTCATCTGTATTTTATAACGTTCTTATACACCAGACTGATAGATAATGCACTGTTTACATGATGAGCTATGAAATATTTGGGAACAATCTAACTGTAAGCATAAATGGACGTTAGAATTGTAACTGTGCAACCAAAATAAAGGTCTTTTAAAGAGTACATTTTTCTAATAGTTGGTTTGGTTTTTTTTGGAATCCATCTTTAAGAACACAGCTGTTGTCTTTGCCTTTATGTAAATGATTGAAACTTCTCTGAACAATTCCAGAGGATTTCAGCTCTGCTGGTGGGGCAGCCCAGGGGAACCTCTGTTCCTGTGCTGCACTTCACAGGGTTAATGAAAACGCTCCTGGATCTTGCATTCCCACCTGTGTGAGCCCAGCCATGGGAGGAGAGGCTGCTTTCGCTGGGTGGCTGCTGACAATGGGTGCTAAGGGTAGATGTTTACTAGCTCACCTTCAGCATAGCATGTAACTTGAGGAATTGGCATCCACGGTTTGGGAAAGAGGCTTGTTCTTCTGTGTTTGGATTTCAAAAGCAATGGAGTAAAAATAAGTCCTGAAACTGCATGATTATGTTTTATGTAACATCTCTGAGACTGAAAAGGGAATTCAAATTGCAGTATGGACTCTTTTGTGTGTTGAGATCCCAGCTCCTATGTTCCTGTGGCTGACTTTGTGCTGAGCACGACGACAGGAGTCCGTTTTTAAGTAGCCATCAGGTACACTTTGGGCCACTACCACCTATGTTAAGGCTGGCACTAGTGATGCTAATGCCTTGGGTCTTTTGTTTTCAGACTACACTAGTCTAAAATAGAACAGCAGTCAGCATTGTGGCTGAGTAGCTTTCTCACCAGTGAACTGTCTAAAACTGACTTGGAAATTTCCTGACTTTAATATTTAACAAACTCTTTATACTACTGCAAACAGGCACAGAGACGTGGCCTGATTCTGCTTGTCCAGGAGATCCTTTTTGCTGCTGCAATACCTCTGTCAGTGACTGACTGATTCCACTGACATACTGAGGAAGGAAAAGCAATGCTTTGGCAGCAGCTGAGTCCTTCCTGACAGATCAGAAATTTTGTCTATGCTTGATACTTGTCACATTGCATATGCATTGTGATTTGTCTGCTTGTTTGGTTTTCTACTAGGAGGATTCTCTACTAAAACACAACTTGAAGAATATTGCTCATCTTGGGAAGAATGGTGTATTTACTCATGCTCTGTTTACCTTATAAAGGAATGAATACAGTCTTTACTGAGTTTGTCCCATAGTGGCTGCAAAGCAGAATAGACAGTATATAAAACTTCATCCATTAGGAGCCAGTGAGAATCAGGCTTGGGCAACAACATCAGATGACTTGGAAATTCTGTGAGTTGTGCCACATTGCTTTTCCCTAACCCCTACTGCAACCTGCTGCCTCTGTTCTTGTTCTTCTGTGTCTGATCTCTGCAAGTCTTTATTTCCCACATGGAATTGGCTCTTTATTTTCAGTCATGCGCCTGTTCAGCTGCTCTCTGGTGGTAGTGGCTGGGGCACTGTCAGGGAGAAGAGCACTGCTGAGAGCTCGCATGTGTGCTTTGCTGCTTTCATTCATGATTTACTAAAAAAAGCAGCTTCTGGTGTGTGGGGGTGCCTTTCCCACGTGCTCTCAGATGAAAGTATTCTTCCTTTCTTAAATCCCAGTGGAGGTGGGATGCTGGACCCCTTTACCTATGGAAGAGATGAAGGGCCAACTGCCAGAAATCACAGGGATGTCCCTGCCTGGGCAGCCAGGTGGGGCTGGCTGGCTCCAGCAGGCTGGGTGGTTGCTGCTGCTGCCCTGTCTCTGAGGCAGGGGGTGGTGGGGAAGTCAGCACTAGAGTGTTTACATACAAGCTCCTGTACCTTTTGGAGAGACCAGCCTGCAAAGCCCTAATTGCTCATTAAGAATCTTGGTTCTGTTAATTTTCAAACTTGATTAGACAGAAACAAAGTGCTGGGAGTGGTTGTATTTAGTGCATTGAAGGGCATAAAAATTCTTTTTTAAGTTGTTCTTAGTGGAACTTCTCTCTATCATTTCCCTCCCATGCATGCATACACTCTTAAATGTATAAAATGCAACTTACAAGTGTTTAAAGGAAACTTTGATATCTACTAAGAAACCAGTAAAACATCTGGATGTAACATGTATGAGTCAATGTTTTTTAGAACAAAGATTTTGGCTGTTCCAAATTATTCATCAATATCTGTCAGATTAGCAAGGCCAAAAAAATGCAATAAAAGCACCCTTCATTTTACTGAAGGAACCTGCTAAGAATAGTTCCTTTGTAGTTATCTTAACCACACACCAGGGGTGCTTTTCTATTCTTTCTTACTTTTTCAAAGAGCTGAAAATCAGAGGGGCAGACAGCTTTTTAAAGCTTTTTTTTCTTTCTCCTCCTACACTTCCCCCCTTGGAAATTGTTCTTGATAATCGGCAGGGTATGCAATATCCCCAAGCTAACTTCATACCTAACAGTCTTCTTATGTCACCCACTGTGTGTGTATAGTCAGCAAATATGTTTGATGTCAGAGGTATGGACTAGATTTTTGGCATCAAAAGTAGTTTGAAACCACGAAAAAAATGTTAACGTTGGGGAGCAAGGGGTCTAAAGGTGGAGGGAGGGAGAGAATGACATAATCTGTTAGTGAAGTTGGAAAGAACCAATACCCTTGTAGTTGATCACTGTATTGGTTTGTTTCAAGGACTGTGTTGTTGAGTATCACATTTGGAAGAGATTACTTGCTTTGCTTTTGTTTAGTTCTGTATGAACCTATTTGATTCTTTTGGGAACATCAGTGAGAGAGGAATGCACAGAGATCTCCTTCCTGCTGGATATCAACAGTTGATGACTTTCTGTTTCTTATGATACCCATAGTGAAAAGTGGTGCTTAAGTGGGTACCATGCAGCTTTCCTTTTCAGATTGCAATTAAGTCTAGATCTCTCACCCAAAGCCGTTGTGGAGTGAAGAGTAATTATCCTCTGATGAGGTGCCCACCTGCAGAGCCATTCTAGATGATATTGCAACATAAGAATTGCAAGAATAAATATCTGAAAGCCATCAGCTTCCAGACATCTTTGTCCTTGTTTGTGTTTCTGATGGTATCCCTGACACTGCAGAGGTTTCTGTAGCTTAAAAATGCAAGTAACAAGGCATTTATTTAGTTCTTTATATTTCCTGATATATGATATCCTTCAATGATAAGGGGAGTCATATTTGCATAATAGTAAAGAATTACACAAACCTAGAAATAACCAGAAAAAGCAACAAAATGTTGATCTTTGAAAGGCAGGCTGGAAAGCAACAAATGATGATGTAACTTGCTATTTATACAACTCATTCTCCACTTTTCCCCCACATGGCTATATCAAATGTCTAGGCTTGAACACAGCTGCAGTGATTTGGTTTGCTCTCCTGTTCCAAATATCACAGACTATTTCAAATACCAGAAAGGTAGTCAGGATAAGGAAATGCATCACGCTGGTTGATATGGTGTAGGTACAGAGGAAGGCCACAAAAATGATCAGAGGGCTGGAGCACCTCTCTTACAGACAAAGTCTGAGAGAGTTGGGGTTGTTCAGCCTAGAGAAGAGAATGCTCCAGGGACAGTCATTGCAGCCTTCCAGTGCTTAAAGGGGTTCTCCAAGAGAACTGGAGGGGGACTTTTTACAAGGGGTGTAGTGATAGGTCAAGGCAGTGATGCCTTAAGGTCCATCTGGTTTTTTTTATTTTTCTAATCTTTATAAGCTTTATAAGTATTTATATAGTAGAAGTAGATTTAGAAGCAGCAGCGCTTATTCCCTTACTCTTAGCATAGAAGCTACACACATTCTCCAACCCTTTTACCCTAACTCCCCATATCAATAACACCTGAATTCCAGTAGAAATGTTTAGTCTCTCTTTAAGATAGGCCTCTTCTGTTTGAGGACATCTAATCCTGGCCTGAGTACAGTCAAAAACTGGGTGAACTAGTCCCCTTTGTGCTCTGAAGAAGATCAAAATTGATGAAGAGAGGGTCTCCGGGACCTCAACCTCAATTCCCAAGGGGTGTGACTGAGGGTGGTCCAGGGCAAAAGCCAGGGGGTGGAAAAATCTCTGATCGGACAGGCAGTATTATAAATTGTAACATCTGTAACAGAGCAGGGGCTCACGTCTTGTAACCTATGCGTAGGCACAAATTAAACCCTTTCCTTATCTCACCTTCAAAACTAAATTGTCCAGAGTTTTTTTCTCCCTGAATTTTCTTTAGGCAGCAGCAGAATAGCTTTGAACTGAAAGAGGGTAGGTTTAGACTAGAAAGTGTTTACAATAAGGGTGGTGGAACACTGGCATAGGTTTCCCAGAGAGGTGGTGAACGCCCTAGCCCTGGAAACATTCAAGACCAGGCTGGATGGGGCTCTGAATAACCTGATCTAGTTGAAGATGTCTCTGCACGTTGCAGAGATTGGACTAGGTGACTTTTGAAGGTCCATTCCAGCCCAAACTATTCTATGATTCTATATTTGCAAGAATATTCTAAAGAAGGAATATTCACTATAAGTGTCTTCTCTTTTGTAGACGTATCTCTTTCCATGAACACAACACTTCTTTGCTACTGCTGATAAAATATATTTTTCTGATTTAAGACAAAAGTAACCTAGATTAAAATGCTTGTTAGCACAAGAAAATTAATCAGTTTGAAGCCTTTTTTTTTTTACTTTCACATTTTGAAATATGTTTTGCAAAAATTGTGGGGGAAAAGTAAAAATAAAAAAAAAAATTAAAAAAGAAGTTAGAAATTGGTAGCAGGATTGTTCACTCCCTCCCTTTCCACCAAGTACTTCAGGATTCATCCTGGACTGAGTTATAATTGTGTTTTTCCTTTGTTTAATGTTTATGCAGAAACATATGGTCTTTGGCAGTAAAGATTGAAGTCTAAAGAGGTAATAAGAGGTGGGAAGGAGTAGGCAAACTGCATAATCAAGGCAGTGCAAATGATAATCTACCTTTCCACCTTTACTCAGAAAAGCTGCTGGAGTTTACTGTAGCTGCCAAGTTTGCAGCTTAGGAGGAAGGACTCAGCTGTGTTCAAGATCCACACTGAATTCCTCAGCAAGAGATTCAGCTGCTCCCAAGCCCTGTTCTCTGGATGGACCTTTATCTGAAGGAGGTAAGTAGGGACAAAGACAGGATCTTTTCTCCTCAAAAGGAGAACAGCAACCAACAACTTGTGGGGAGAGTGGAGAAATATATTCCCTGCCATCGGCACTGTTTGCTCACTTCCCACCCACCCTTGCTCCCTTCTCATACACCCAGATATTCTTGCTGCAGAGAAAACTGAAGCCCCAAAATGGGGTCCCCAGAGCCCAGCACAAGAGAAGAATTTGACCTTCGTATCTTGTGCTCTTCAAGACCTTCTCTGGTCCAGTGTTACTGAAATAGATGCCTTGCTGTCTGATATGCCATTCTCCAACAGCTTTTCTTCGACCAGATAAAGAATAAATATAGTCTTGGAGACTAGCCACTGTGTTGTCAGGAGAATTAGGCAGAAGAAGTTTGGAGGATTAGAAATGCATATTAAAATGTAGATTTAAACTGTCTTTGTAAGATGACAAAAAATTGTTGAGGCTTATTCTGTGTCAGCCGCAGTTTTGCTGTCTTCAACCAGTCTTTCTTTAAAATAATAATAAAAAAAACTTTAAACAGAGAATGAAAGTAGACCATTTGCCCCAATTTGTATTGTTTTTGTTAGTTTATAAACTAGTTTGTAGATTCCCAAGCAGGAAACTGCAAGCCTTTGCCGTGGTCCGAAGAGGGGATAGGACACGAGGAAGGGTGCAAGTCGAATTTCCTATTCACGTATGCACACTGTCTTTTGTCAGCTCGAGAGGGGAAAGGGCCACAACATAGGGCGGAGCATGAGACAGACAAGCAGGGGGACAAACCAGGATAGGGACATGGGCAAAAGGGGGAGGAGTGGGGGAAGCAGGGAGCAGGCAAACTCATGGCGAGCCTGGGCATGTCCAGGCTGTGCACTGTGCAGTGTGAACACAATGAAACCACATAATAGCAGTAAAGTTCATATGATAACTGCAAGGTCCATATAATAAAGTCCTGCCAATTGCTGTATGCTTTTCTCCACGCCTGGAACTGTTCCCATCCTGAATCTTGCTCCTTCAAGCCTTGAAGCTCTGAGGGAAGAGGAGCTGTCTCTGCAGCAGTGAGCCACTATCCTTCTACTGTAGCCCCACAGTGGCGTCCCTAGAAAAAGGCAACCTGGCACCTGAGTGGCCAGGCAAAAGCACAGGGCATCGCTAATTTTCAAGTCTTAAGGTAAAAGCAGGTTTTTTATTTAAGGATGAAATACTCTTAAGTACCATCTGATGCCAGAGGAATAGAAGCATATCTCTCTGATGCCTGAGTTTCTAGAGTTGGGGAAAGGGCTTTTCTGCAACCTGGTCAGCCATTGTGAGGTGAAGCGGGATGTGGTAGTTATTTAAGCTCATCTGTTACAAATAGGAATAGAATCAGGTGTTTGAACACCTGAAGAATTTCAAATTACAGTGAGAAAATACAGCTGGCTTACTGGAAAGAGACACTTGGCTATCTCTCAATAGTTGCTTTGCATATGAGTGTTGGATTGGTTCTTTTTAAAGTCTATGGTGCCTTGAGATGAGTGAAGAATCTTTGTTATGCATTTTGTGGAAGTTTCTTTCATGGTTTTGGTATCTGGATGTTTCGATGAAGGGTAGAAATCACCTTCTAATCTGTTTTAAGGAGTATGGATTTTGGTAAAAATATTTGGAATATAAAATAGATTTTGAAATACACAAATTTGCTTTAAGTGCTGTATAAACCGAGGGGAGTAGATTGTATGCTATTTGGGATTTATTCAGGTAAAATATCAGTATGATTCTGTAAGATGTGTAAGATATTTGTTGGTTGCTCATTCTGCTAAACTAAATGAACAACTATTGGGAAAGATGGGCTGTTTCAATAGGATTTCCATAACCTTCATTTGGGGCAGATGGGACTGAGACCCTGTCAGCTGTTGCTGAGTCATTCTGCTTAACCCTGTAGTGTCCCCGTCCCTTTGAAACTGCCTTGTGAAGCACCGCTGCGAGTTTGTTCCAGCAGAAACTTAACAGGAGAAGAAACCACTGCTGTTTGCAAGGGAGGTTATATCTGATTCACTAACAGAATGTGGGAGGTGCACAAACCAGAGAGTGAAGGCAACTGGTGCTCCAATCCACCTCTCAGGCTTCACCATCCTGGGAGTGGTGAAACCGAATTCCCTTCCAGGACTGGGACTTGCCTCCTTCAGTATCTTCCCTACATTCCCTATGTCAAGTCACCCAAACGGGAGGCAATTTTTTTTAAAAGCATCTCTCCAGAATTTATCCTGGTCTTGGCTTTCCTATTGGCAGCTTTTCCCCTTGTTCCAGCCTTTGCCTGGCAACCCATATGGGCAGAATCAGCTGTGCTTTAAGGCTCTACCTACTCCATTGTGATGACTTTCTGCAAATAAGGCCACTTAGGTTGGCTACATGATTGTTGTGCAAGTCAGTAGTTCTAGACTGGGAACAAACATTTTATTCAATCAGTGTCAAAGGCATTCAGCGATGAAGCAATCTGACATCATCAATTTGGAAACTTCAGTGAACTTCTCAACCAATTAGTGGTTTTATCTCAGTGTAGCTCTTCTCAGTAAAGTAGAAATTTCAGATTATTTATTCTGACAGATACTGGAGAGAGTATTTTTTTTATTTAATACCTACAGTTCTAATTCCATGATGGAACTGCACTTGAAAACAGGCACATGCCCAGTAAACCAAGCATTTCCTTGGAAGTCAACCCTTCTGTCATCTCCTCTGCCTGTCCCCAGTCCCCAGTTTACATCTGAACCTTGCCAGGACTGTGGAAGTTTGACCTCAAATTTAACTTTGTGCCCAGACTTAAGATATCCATAAACTCTCTACCTAAACTGCAACTCCTCTGCATTTTCAGTAGAAATTATTTCTCAAAAAAAAAAAAAAAAAAAAAGAAGTATGAGATTTATGATTCATCCATTTGCAAACACAGTTCTACAAAAAAAGGGGTAAAGGGATATATTGTAAACCATGCACATAGACTAGAAGAGTTTTGAAAACCCAGAAATATTACATAAAGGCCACAAGACTAAATGAAAGCAAGAAAAATATTTGAGGGGAAAGGATGAGGTAGGGGAGACAGAAAAGGATCTTTCTATATCTTGTGCTATAGAGAAGGGCAGAAACAAATACGACAACTGTAGGTCTGAGAAACTGGACATGACTGCAGAGGGTTGTACTGAATAACACTATGCAACATTGTTCTGGGCATTAAATGGTGTCTGACTATTACCCCGTACAGATGACTCAAACTTTGGAAATTGGTCTTCCATGAATAGCCTTCTGAAGCTGGCCTTCTTTACAGCCAGAAAACCCATTTTTGCTGTTGTTTTTTCACAGGGAGGGAAAAAACAGAAGCTTCACTGCATGTTGTGTTTCATTTGATGCCTGAGAATTCAGTAGTCTGTTGGATTCATTTTGGCTATGACTCTAGGGAAGTGGCCAGTTCCCTGAACTTTTATTGACTTGCCTGTTATTTTCTTGTTTTCTGGGAGGGCTGCAGTTGGAGTAAAAATATAAGGAGGACTGGAGCAAGGATTAAGAAGACAAAAGCATTGGCATCATAGTAATATGAAAAAGTTGAGATATGCAGGCATAATTCAGCTTGGCTATGCATGAGTTGTTATTAGACAAAATATATGCTAGTCTCAAAAACTTAGCAAGTCAAATATTTTATTAAATGATATTCAAAATTTCAGTAAAACATATTTGCCTGAACAACGTCCTTAAGGTTGCAAAAAGTCAGAGGGTGTTGTATTTTAATTACTTTTGTTTCTTAATTACTTTTATGCCTCCTCATCTCTACTGTTCTGTCAGGAAGGTGTTGGTGAAATATGAGCTGTTCCCAATGCGAGTTTGTTCATTTGTGATTTTCAGCATGATTCCTCTGCACCAAAGTCATGTCTGCAACAGTCCTGTGCTATTTTGTTGAGATGTTTCTAGCAAGAACTCTGCCCCAAGCTGTGTTGTCTGCTTGTATGCAGCAACCCTGATCCCCAAAGGAATGCAAGGACATGACTCTTCAAGACTGATATTTTTTGAAAAGTGTGTACAAAATACTGTGGCAGGTATGGAAGATGTAAGTAAAATCTTATGCTAATCTGACTTGCTGCTCTTTGATGCCAAGGACACTTTGAATATTTTCATCTGGCAACAAAACCTTTTTTGGTTGGGTTTTGGTTGGGTTTTTTGGGGGTTTTTCTGAGATAGAAATTTGGGTTGGCCTTCAGTTTGTTTCTAAAGGCAGAAAGGAGGAGGTTTCTTAGCTTGGCCCTCTGTCTTTCCTTGTTAGACTTTGCCATGTAGATAGAGGATCTTTTGATATGGTCCTTAACAAAATCAGATGAAAATAATTTAAAGAAGGCAAAAAGTACAACATTATCAAATGCTTTATCAGGAAACCGTTTGACTGATGAAAAATTCCTGAGCCTTAAAAAACCCATGGGGTTTGTAAATCAAAATGAGAAAGGAGAATGCAAATTTTGCATTGTTTAACCCAACCTCTAACACAAGCTCTTTTTAAGAATTGCTTGTTATTTTGTTTTTTTTTCTACTAGTGCAGGGTTGTAAAATTTTCCATGGATGCGCATTACAGGATACTTCCCACTGTGCTGAGTAGTGCTTAATGACTATTAGTCATTATGGGACTAATATTACTGATTTGTTTTCAATGGGTGTCAAGGTACCTTGGGTGTTTGTGAAAGATGCAAGGGGATGAGGAAGATTTAACAGGATGGCACAAGATTGGGACTAGTCTGAGCTGGTGCATGGACATCATCTTGGATGAGAACAAGTGGGTGACAGCAGCACCTCAGAACCATGCTGCTTCTGGAGCAGTGATGGGGAAATAATTTATTAAAAAAAACCATCAAACCAACAAGGCAAATCAACAAACCCTGTCTGCTTGACACTAAGGCAACAGCCTAGCAGTAGAGTCTGAAGCCGGAAATGCTATGGTATTCCTCTTTTCTCTCAAAGAGGATAAAAACAACCTGGACAACCACCACACCACTCACCCTACTAGTGACATTTTTTCCACCAGCTGCAAGAGTACAGTTTAGTGACACACCATGCAAGATCTGCCCAAGACTTGAAGATGCTCTCTTGGAAAACCCTCAATGATGGTTTTTAAAATCATTAGTCCAGATGCAGGTTTGCTAGAAGAACAAGCAGGTGACTGTGGATGTTCCTTGCACTGGCGGTGATATGCTTCGCAGAGAAATCTCTGACAAGAGGCTGTGAGCAATAAACTAGCAATTTGCAGGGAAGGTCAGGTTTGGACTGCAACCTCACATCCTACCAGGGGTAATGAGTGTATGGTGTTAAAATAACACAAAAGCTCCGGAAAAATGCTGAGGAGTCAGGCACTGGTCTATACTTAGCACTGTGAAATTATAGTACAGGACCAACAAACCGAAATTCATTACTTGTAGACCTTCTATTTAATAGAAAACTGAGTATTTGACTGTTGCAATGTCAGGCTTGTAAGAATAGAGAGAGATGAATGAAGCTAAACGACCAAAAAAAATTATGATTTTAAGTCTGTGAAATGCCACTACTTACTGAAAATAACCCATTGTGCATCTGGGTTGGAAAGAAGTGGTCAACAACAATATTGGTATCACATGAGTCTTCTGAGGTTGTGACCACAGATGGATGTGTACTGCTGACTTCTCCAGCTTCCAGAGGGTTTGGGAGAGAGTGCTGAATTCACTGCTTCCTTGAGAAGCTCTCCTTCAATAATACAACCATTATGGGCAGAGATAGACGAGCTCCAGAACAAACATTGATCTCATTAGAGTTATATTTTTCTCTTACTGGTTGAAGGAAAAGGAGAAAAAGAAAAAAAAAAACCAAAACAACAACAAACTCCTTTTCCTGCTCTGAGCTAGAGTAGTGTATGAAAACATTACTTGTCTTCAAAATGCTGTATCATAAAGAAATCAGGGACTGTGGAAAAAAATTCTGTTTACAAGGTGCTTCACAGGCTCCATCATCACACAGCATCACCCAAATTAGCTGCTTGAAATCTTGGCTCCAGCACAGCAACTTTTTAGGCAACCCCTCCAGTCTTTTGCAGAAATGCAGCTTGGGAGGCCTCTGACCTTCCCTGGGAGAGATATTTGAGAAGAATTTTTTGTGCACATGTATTCCCATATCCAGATTGCACAAAAGTCACTGCTCTGATACTTTCACTGTTAATAGTTTGTGTGTGGAATTGCTGCATAAGTCTGTCTTACACACACCGGAGCTGCTGGCTTTGCAAAAGGAGCACCCCTGTAAATTTACAGCTTGAAGACTGTCAGGAATGGAGGTTAAAGCTGTTTTCCTATCTTTATGCTTTTTTCTCACAGAAATCTTCTCTTTGGGAGTGGGGAAAGAACAGCCCTGGCTTTCGTGTTTCTGTAGATGAGCAAGAGTGAGGAGGGGGACTCCTAGTACTCTTTTGCAACCTCTTCCCTGCTTCCCTCTACCCCAATCACAAGATGATAACACAACCTGAGCTGAAGTAAATTTAGGAATCATGTAATCAATCTTCATTCTTGTATTCAAAAGTAAAGGTTTTCCTAAGTTAAAATAAACATTTAAATTATTTTTCACTTGTCAAGTTTTCATATTAAAGAGCTGCAGCTCCTGGAAGTCCAAAGGAAGTTTGGCTACAGAAAGAGGTAGTTTCTTTTTCCCACAGCCCAGTGATCTTTTGTCAAAATGGGATTATCTATGTATTTCGTAAATATCATGACTTATGACTAATACAAAAGGAATTAAAGCTTCAGTTAAACCAAAAGCCAGCAAATAGGCAGATGCTTCTGCATGATCTTTGCTCTCCCCTCACACCCACACGGTTAGCACACCTGGAGTCATCTGATGGCTTATAAAGCAAACAAGGACCCAAATTCATATCACCAGCAGAAAGTGTTAAATGCAGCTCCACCCAGAAGTCCCCAGAAATAGTCTGTGATTATTGAGCTCAGCTGGTACAGTCACATGTCAAAAGGTTGCTTATATAAGTCTGGGTTTGAGGCTACAGTAGCATGGGTATATTAACCAACCTGTCATCACCAAAAATTGAAATAACATGTATTCTTCCTTTGGATTGGTATTGTGTGCTCCAAGCAGTAATTTGTTTAGTTATGTTTGGAATACTCCAGCTTTGATGAAGTGAGCCCTAATTTGAAAACTTTTGTGCCTAGGAACATTAGACAGCTGCAAATCTGTACAGTAGTGCTCATATTAGAACATCAGACAACTGCTTTTCTCCTGATGTTTAGAAGAAACATCTGCAATCTTCTATTGTCTGGACTTTCTCAAAAAGTCTAGAAATCTGTTCATCATACCCACTGTCTCTTCTGCAACACTTGTATCGTGTCTTTGAAAAAAATGTCAGTAATTCATAAAATAATATGTATTGATAACACTGTGTCCTCAACATAGCTGTTTTATAAAATAATAAGAATGTAAAGATGTAAATAATTCTATTAGAGTAACTCTTAAATGACCAAACTGAGCATCAAAGAATATTTAACTAGATACAACCTTCTCGTATGGTCATAAAACATCTGTCCAGATCCTCTCTAAGCAATCAACTACTGAGAAGGTGAATGGTAGTATTGAAAAGCAATTACCAGACTACCTCATAAATATATGGGACAGAACTGTATAACAAACCTGGAAAAAAAATTTGAAAAAAATTTTTTTAAAAAAAGCAGTTTCTTGTCAAAACTATAATGAGCTAGGGTAGTTTAAAAACTTTAAAAGCACAATTTTGGATCAACTTATTTGGCAAACAGTGGGTTAGGGGGTGTTTAGGGCAGTAAAGCAAGGAGCAGAAGCAGTGTAGGGAAGGAAAGGAGAGATGGGAGAAAAATGGTGATGGTGAACATTTGGAATTTGGCTGGGAGAGCAATCTCTCTACACAGCTCAGATGCAGTAAAAACATTACATGGGTGACAGCCTGAACGTGCTTCAGTTTGTATTACATTGATTAAAATCTCTTACAATGATAACTTGTCATTAAACATTCGAATTTAGCTTTCTGATAAAGCCTTTTTATTTAAAAACTATACCTTTTTATTTAAAAACTATGTCTTGCTATCTCCTGCTAATGTAAAAGCCAGAATAGCTACTGTGACTTTGATGTCAGATCAGCACAGAATCATCTAGGTTGGAAAAGACCTCTAATTATCAAGTCCAAGCATTAACCCACCACTGCCAAAGCCACCACTAAAGCATGTCCCTAAAAATATTGCCCAGAAATTCTCTGTCCCATGAAATGTTACCTAGAAATTTCTGTGCCCAATTCACGGCTCCAGGCTGACCTGGCATGTACCTGTATATTAGGACCATGGATCCTGCCTGGAAGCCTGAAGGGCCTGAGTACCCACCTCATCTTTTGGGAAGCTGGTCAAGCATTTATGGTTACCATGTAACTTTTCCATACAGTTGTCCTTCTTGGTTTGAATTTGAACAGTTTTTGCTTTCAGTGATGCAGCTGGGACATATCTTTATTTGCAGATCATATTTTTTACTGTAATTTTATCCATAGGTATTTACAAGCCCTAATCAACTCATCTCACCTTTGACTCAGAGCTAAGAAAAGGAAGGAGATTTTTGAGGGCTTCAGTGAGTCTTTAGGTCATTTTTCTCTATATTCTCAGTTTCTTTTGGAAATCTTACAGTACACTTACCATTGAATCAGCAGTTAAGAATTTAATTTCTCAACCTGTGTACACTTTATATGCACACACTTTATTTGTAAACTCCACATTTCAACAAAATTTTCATTGCTTAAATACAAGCTGTCTTTTGTGTATAAGTGTTTGGTGGGGGAGGGTATTATATATACAGAGCAAAATGTATTGCATCAGTTCTAAGTAAAAAAAACCTCAGCTCAGCAGAGTGCTTCAAAGTTTTAGAGATGAGTATTTTTTTCCACCAAAGAATGTTTTCCTTCTCAAAGGCAAGGTTACTTCTCTTGTTTGCATTGGGAATTTACCACTGCCTTCAGTGAAAACAGGATTGGGTTCAGTAGTTTGCTGTGTTGAAAAATTCTGGAAACATTTTCATTAGACGGAGTAACTTCAAGCTAATCTTTTTAATTTGTGGGGAAGAAAGATACTACTGTTGTTGTCCAAAGGATGCAGTACATTTGGCACCCTCTTTCTGCTACATCTTTGTTTCTTGTGTGTATTTATATCTTTTACTGCCTATGCAGGCTGCTTGCACAGAGGGTAGGTAGGTACACTCTCTTTTTCTGCAGAGCAATACATCCCCCCAAAGGCACCAAGTTCCACCTCCTGCTCTCCTTCTGTTTTGTGTTTGTTCTGCTAATATTAACATTATAAATTAGAGGGGAAAACTAAACCCAGAGGTAAATTATGCTTTCTGAATCCATCTGTCCAATTATGAAAAAAGGAGAGATTGTTCATTTAGATTTAGAAAACTGGATGCCTAATGAACTTTGTGAAAGCTGTACAGGAGGGATAGTCTTCAGCTTCTTACAGAAGTCATACAGGTTAAAAACCTATATCCACCAGCTGATTTCTGAACTGGATCAAGACAGACAACAAGACAGTGAAGGATAGGGACCAGGAAGTGCCTTCCTCCCCTCCAAGAGCAGCTGTGTTGTCTTCCACACAAAGAAATATATAAGGTGCAGAACTGCAGTTATGGGCCTGAACTGCCTCTTCCAAGATCAGCCACCTAACAGAGCTTTCTAACGGGACGAATGGTGATGAATGAGAGTTGGTTCTATCCAAAGGCAGAGCAAGAGAGGAGAAGAGAAAAAAACTGAGTGTGATGGACATTGCAATGGGGAGGCTAGACAGACATCTCCTAGGTCTGATACAGGTAAAAGGTGATTTCAGCCCATGAGCCAGTGTTTGGCTTAGGTGGTCTCAGAAAGTTAATTGTCACCTGGGAAGTGCATTACTTAAATAAAGACTTTCACTTTGATTTTAGTCAGCCTGTCTTAAGGAAAAAATTTAAAATCAACATGTCTATTTTCAATACGACAATTATTTGTCAACCTGCATTATTTACTACTTTTTAGTAAAAGAGATGTCAATAGTAAATCATTATTAATCCAGTAGCATATATTCTGTCTCTCAGAAATTTAGTATTATGTGGAGATAGCAAATGATAATATTTAATTAACCAATAAAATCTATGGTAATCTCTCTGCGCTCTTGTTATAACCAGTAAAAAAATATGTTAAATTTGCTATCCAGATTTCTACTCATGTTTGAAATTGCCAAGACACAGCAGAGAGAAGCATTTTGACTCCATTTTTTCAATGGTGTTATTGTGGTGAAAGTCCACCTGGCACCAGGGTTCTTCCAGGGTTGGCTGGCTTCCTGCACTCTGCCTCTGCTCCAAATAAATGGATTCATCTGGCTATATGTGAGGAAGAATACAGGAGGTACTTTTTAGATGAAGAAATACTGGAAGAGGAATTATTTTACAGTGTTTAATCCAGAGGGGTACTTTTTGCAATCACTAAAATCTTGGAGATGACATTATTAATGAGACTATGAGAAATCAATTTAGAGATGTACCATAGACCTCCTAAAGTCAGGAACCTCAGAATCCTCATTTGTTTTGGAAAAGTCATTTTATACAACTCTAAATTTGTTTTTTTTATCTATGGTTTTGTGCATTTGAAGTTAGAGAGTTCTCCACAAACTACGTACTGCTTTCATACTCATTATATATAATAATTTTCTCATTTGTTCAGGCCTACACTTTACAACCATAACCCCTGTATATATACTAAATTTGGCAGGTTTTAGTACTGTGGGGTATACCCAGGTTTAGAAATGGTAAGAAGTTCTAAGAAATAAGAGATGCACTTTCCTTCCTGGTGCTACCCTGTGGAGCCTGCTCCCAGGAGTTGATAGGAGCTGGGGAGCAAACAGAAAAGATCACAGAATCATAGAATGGTTTGGGCAGGAAAGGACCTTAAAGATCATCTAGTTCCAACCCCACTGTCGTGGGCAGGGACACTTTCCACTAGACCAGGTTGTTTAGGGCCCCATCCAACCAGGTCTTGAACACTTCCAGGGATGGGGCATCCATCCCTTCTCTGAGCAACCTGTTCCAGTGCTTTAGCACCCTCACAGTAAATAATTTCTTCCTATTATCTAAATATTATATGTCTCTATATACGTATCTAATATCTAATGCTAAAAAGCATTTGAACTGTGTATGTCTTGTGTGACAGATGAAGAGACAGGTAAAATTGTGATTATGTGTGTACTAACTTAGCGAACATATATGTGAAGCATAAGTAACCATTTTAAAATAGTACTCATCCTTAAAGGTACATGTGTTAAAAGCTATTTCTCTTCAGGGAGCAACAACACCAGAACAAATACACTCAGGAAAAAGTAAAAAACCTGAGATTAGGTTAAATTCAAATGAAAGGGAATGAATTCTTCCCCACATCTGAGGACATATGACTGTATAAAAATGCCATTGCTGAGGTATCCCCTTGTGGGACTTGCTGTGAATCAGCTCCCAGCATTACCCTGCATGACTGACTACAGCTAAGTGCCTCCTTCTGCAGAGGTACTCGTAAAAGAGGGGAAAAGACAACAACCACAACCAAGAGAAATGAGGAACTCTTTGCTGTAAAGCCTGCTGGCTTTTCCAACTGGTCTAATAAAACTCTTGCCCTCCAATTTTCTCTCCCAAGAGAAGTTTTAAGAAGTTTTTATGAACTTGAGTCAAGGTATTTGGAAATTTCGCAATATCTGCTGAAACCAGCCTGCCGATGAGGAAAAGAAAGCTACATCATTCTGCTGCTGCCCCAAGCACAGGGCTGGGAAAATATTTTTTTTTTCTAACATTGATTTTATTTTTCTGTCCTCAAGCAACTAATTTAAAATATCAACCAGCATGAGTCCGGAATCATCATAAGAATAGCTGAAAGCATACTAGTCTTTATTTATACTAGTTTAAGACTAACAGAACATTTAAAATGTAGGTTGTAGATAGCACAGCAGAGCTCCAAAACTATCCTCACTGGAACCAATCAGTCTTCTTCAAGAACAGAATGGTTCACCTCTGTATTCACTGTTCCCAAACTTTGCTTCCAGCTTCACTGATTATTGTATATTACTTCATAAGAAGAATTTGCATCTCCTCAGTATGCCTATCTGAAAGGAAAAACAACTGTGTCTTATTCTGTACTACCTGCAGCAATAGAAAATAAAAATTCAAAAGGACAAAAAAATGCATAGAAAGAAAGAGAATTAAAGACTTCTGAAAGCCTTCATACAGTTACTCTGTTTGCAGTGATCAATTAAATTGTGGGCATTTTCCACTTTACAATGTAAAAATAATTTTCAAGTATTTGGGAAAGAGGGGTGGCAGAGAAGAATAAGAGGGGAATAAAACTTTAAAGACCAATACACAACTTCTGATACATTTACATGGCTATATGTCTACTCTCCAAAGTGCAGCTTCAATAAACGTTAATAAAATAAGCATGGTGCTTTGTTCTCTCACCTTAGTTGAGTAGGTTCAGACAAAACTGTTGTTCCCAATTTGAGTTTTTTTTCTCTAAGATAAATATCAGCCTGACCTTGGTTCCTGGCAAGGTTGTGGAGCAGGTCATCCTAAGTTCAATCACACAACAGCTACAGGATGGACAAGGGATCAGACACAGCCAGCACGGGTTTAGGAAGGGCAAGGTCTGACCCACCTGATCTCCTTTTCTGATCAGGTGACCCACCTGGTGGATGTGGGGAAGGCTGTGGATGTGCTCCATCTGGACTTCAGCAAAGCCTTTGACACCATCTCCCATAGCATACTCCTGAAAAAGCTGGCAGCACATGGCTTGGACAGGGGCACTCTGTGCTGGGTTAGGAACTGGCTGGAGGGCCGGGCCCAGAGAGTGGTGGTGAATGGTGCTGCATCCAGTTGGCAGCCGATCACTAGTGGTGTCCCCCAGGGATCAGTGTTGGGCCCAGTTCTATTTAATATCTTTATTGATGATTTAGAGGAGGGGATTGAGTCCACCATCAGCAAATTTGCAGATGACACCAAGTTGGGGGGGAGTGTTGGTCTGCTGGAAGGCAGGAGGGCTCTTCAGAGGGACCTGGATAGGCTGGAGAGATGGTCTGATTCCAGTGGGATGAGGTTCAACCAGGCCAAGTGCCCAGTCCTGCACTTTGGCCACAACAAGTCCATGCAATGCTACAGGCTGGAGACAGAGTGGCTGGAGAGCAGCCAGGCAGAAAGGGACCTGGGAGTTTGGATTGACAGGAAGCTGAACATGAGCCAGCAGTGTGCCCAGGTGGCCAAGAAGGCCAATGGCATCCTGGCCTGGATCAGGAACAGTGTGGCCAACAGGTCCAGGGAAGTGATTCTTCCCCTGTACTCAGCGCTGGTGAGGCCACACCTGGAGTGCTGTGTCCAGTTCTGGGCCCCTCAATTCAGGAAGGATATTGAGGTGCTGGAGCAGGTCCAGAGAAGAGCAACAAGGCTGGTGAAGGAACTCGAGCACAAGTCCTATGAGGAGAGGCTGAGGGAGCTGTGGTTGTTCAGCCTGGAGAAGAGGAGGCTCAGGGGAGACCTCATCACTCTCTACAACTACCTGAAAGGAGGTTGTAGCCAGGTGAGCATCGGTCTCTTCTCCCAGGCAACCAGCAGTAGGACAAGAGGGCACAATCTTAAGCTCTGCTGAGGGAAGTTTAGGTTGGATATTAGGAAGAACTTTTTTACAGAGAGAGTAATCAGCCATTGAAATGGGCTGCCCAGGGAAGTGGTGGATTCTCCATCCCTGGAGGTTTTTAAGATGAGACTGGATGCGGCACTTTGTGCCATGGTCTAGCAACCATGGCAGTGTTGGATCAAGGGTTGGACTTGATGGTCTCAGAGGTCTTTTCCAATCTGGTTGATTCTATGATTCTATGAAAATCTCACAATTTTCTGTTTTGTCAGTCATCTGAGGTTGTACATTTGAAGTTCTTGCTATAATTAGAAGACAGGTCAAAATAATCTATTATCTTTAAAGATTGCTTTCATTTCACCAGTATCTAATTATTGTTTTCTCTCATTTCTTGTGATGCTTTAAGTAAAAGTAAGTTTTGGTGCTTATCCTTTTTTAAGCACTTGCTTTTCTAGAAGATGTTTTGTCATTTGATATATCCCTCACATGACAGGAGGTGGTGATATTCTGGAAGCTCAAGCGATTTTGTGAAATATTTTCATGCAAAAGGCAAAAAAAGAAGCATTACTAATTCCCCTTATGTACTAGCTTAATTGGGTTTTACAAAATTAATGTTTAATTTTTGTTGAGTACCAGACTCTTACTTTTTCATTTAAGTGTGAAGAAAACACAATTCAAATGGTGTAATTTTCTTTTGAAATTGATTTTGTATTTCTTGGAGCTTTCAAGGCCCATTATGACTTCTTGTCGACTCTTAACTTTCCCGTTTTGGATGTTATGCTACTTTTTGTTTCCATCCAGATTTGCAGAGGGCTGGGAACATTCCTCCAAACCCATCTTTCTGTTCGTTGCTCTCCCCCGGCAATGGCAGTGGTGGTGTGCCGAGAAAAGGGGGGGCAGCATTTGCTGCGGGTGTGTCGGAAATAGCACAGCCGGGCCGGCCGAGTGTTGGTGGCACCGGGGACGGTTGTGGGGGTGTCAAAGGACACGAGTGGGCTTTTGAGCTGTGCTTTTGTAGCCGTCTCAGTGCAAATCACTCGAGGGGTCCTCGTTTTCCACTCATGAAGCGAAAAGAACTCTCCCGACGGGAGATCTCCTGCATCGCTCCATCCGTCTGCCGCACTGTGCGCTCGCACTGAGTGAAGAAGCGGCCGAGAGAGGGAAAACGCCCGTTTGCCTCCGGGCTTTCTCCCCCAGAATTCTTCCACCGGAGTTAGAGCTGCCGGGGGACAGGCGGGGGTCTCCCGTCCGCCGCCTTCTCTCCGCTTCTCTGGTCAGGAGAAGGATTTTCGCTCGCTAATGCCGACTCCGAGCATCTCCCCGGGAAGCCCCCGCGGCGAGCGCACGGCAGGTGCTCCGAACGCGGCGGGTTCCGTCCCGTCCCCGACGGGGAGGCAGGGGAGCCGGGGGCGGCCGCAGCGCCGGGCCGGGGCGGGGAGCGAACAAAGCAGCTGCCGAGGGCGCGCTGCCCCGACGGGGCCGGCGCGGTGCCGCCCGCAGCGGGGGCGGAGTGACCGGGGCACCCGGCCCCTTCTCTGAGCTCACATACACACACACCGCACACACAGACACCGCACACCGAACACGCCCTCCCGGACACACGCAGAGGCCGCTGGTGCGAGGCGAGAGGATGCGGCGGCTGCGCCCCTGGGCGCTGGTGCTGTGCGGGCTGCTGTGTGCCAGTGCCGGTGCCGGGCCGTCGCTGCGGAGCTACCCGCACAGCGCGGTGCTGGACGGCGCGGGCGCCTACCGCCTCCACTGGGGCCGCCGCGGCAGCGCCCTCGCCTTCTGTCTGGAGGTGCGCACCCACGGCTACGTGGGCTTCGGGCTCTCGGCCAGCGGCAGCATGGCCTCAGCCGACATCGTGGTGGGGGGCGTGGAGAGGGGCCAGCCCTACCTGCAGGTAAGGCCCGGCTCCTTTATCTCGACCGCCGGCCCGGGACCAGCGCTGCTGGCACCCCGCTCCCACTCCGCTTGCCGGGTCCTCTTTGTTCGCCCACCTTCCCACTCGCTGCTTCTCTCTCTGGATGCCCCTCTTTCCCTGCTCCTCTTTTATTTCTCAGCTTCCTCGCCCCGCATCTCCCTACCTCTTTACTTCTTCCCTCAAGCTTTTTGGTCACCCCTATTGTTCGGCGTTCATTTTCCCTGGAGGAGATACTCCTTTTCGATCCCCTCCCTGCCAACCTTCCCTCTAAACTTCTACAATGTTTTTATTTAAAGGTGTCAGGTTTCTTTCCTTTTTATCCAGAAAATGCAACAACCCTTTTCTCCCTCCTTGGGCGCTCTCCCTGCCTGCCCGCTAAGCCCAGACCCGCGGAGGAGAGGGGAGGGATGGCAGTCTCTCCCAAGGGGGTGCGCCACCTTTCCCCTCACCCTGCCAACAACTGACGGAGCTTGGCCGTCCTGATGCCGACTGAGCTTGATCTTTCTAATTCTATTGGCATGAGAGCACGATCCCACCAGCTTCCAAGCCTGATGACGTCCCCGTCTGCTGGGGCAGAGCCGATGATGCTCCTTTCTCTGCTGTTCCTCCTCTCCTCACCTGGAGGTGTTTTGACAAAGGAACTTGCAGAGTAACCACAGGGACTTCTGATACATGTCCTTGGTCTGGTAAAGCAACCTCAGAAGGGCCCAGCTGTATTGGCATAATTTGCTTGGTATGTTTCTGTAGTAGTCTAGATGTTGTCAGGGCTGCATTTGGAAACAGGAGTGTGAAACAGACGCTCTTCTGGCGCTTCCAATGAATCATCCCTTCCAAAAGGCACTGGTGGGTGGTGGGGTAGAAGCCATGAGAGAGGAAGGGACCCACACCTCTGGTCCCCTCTCATCAACCTGAGATACGGCCTGGAGGAGATGCCCTGGCGCCGGGGGAGCAGGGACAGCTTGTCCCATAGGTCAGTGAAAGGGGAATCAGGCCTGGAATGACATCGTTGCCCCCCGTTGCTTAAATAAAAACTTTACAGGCAATTTAAGAGCAGAGTTTTTAGAACTCAGTTGTTAGAGTATGGTCTAGAAGTTGTCTGTCTTTATTTCATTGTGTCAGAGTTTTTTGATCTTTGAAGCTGCTGCCTAAATTTTAGGAGCTTTTACTCTAAGATTATGGATTTTTATTAGCATTTTAACCATAAGAAAGCTAAATGCATAATATGCTTTCCCTACTATTTGTCAAGATTTTATAAAATCTGTACTTTTCCAGAAAAAGGGAGCTTTTTTTTTTTTCCCTCTTAGTTTACTGTATGAAGTTTAGGCAAAATATTGTCTTCTTTAAGTTCAGAACAATGATTTTCAGAATGTTGTTTTCTCCATATTTCAAAATGAAGATAATTTTTCTGAAAACCTGAGCCTAAATAAAACACTAATAGTAATAAAAATAAAACCTATTCTACTCATTAAAGATTGAGCTCTTCGTTCACAGGATGTAAGGCTCTCTGGAGCCTTACATTTCAGAAGATACACCTATTAACAATTAAAAGAACCCCAAACTTCTTGCTTGGTTAGTTCACAGATCCAGTTAGAGTAAAGCAAGCCTTTTAGAAAGGCATTTAAAACTAGAGTAGACATATCCAATGGTAGAGGATCCATTGCTTCACTTGATAGTCTGTGTTGTTCCTGATTTCCAGTATTAGTTTGTCTGAGTTTAGGTTTCAGCTGTGTATCTTCTCTGCTATATTAAGAAATGTACTCCCCCTGCATCCCACCTCCATAAAGTTATTTATATGCTGCAATCAAGGCAATCAAGTCACTGCTCAATTTTCTTTTTTCATAAAATAAATAGATTGAGCTCTTTATCATCACAGGACATTTTCCCCAGCAATCAAAGCACTTTTGTGGCTCTATCCAGTGCTCTTCACAGGTTTTTGTCATCCTTTAGGAGTGGCCCCATACAAACTCCATTCTTCCACAGATTTTATTCACTGACATTCCATGACAAATAGAAACGGACTGTAGTGCCTGCTGATACAGAACTACTGATATTTTTCCTGAAACACTAATTTAGCACATAAACTGCTATGCTAAGTGCTATATTATTTTGTTGCACTTTTGAGATGCAACTCAAGTACTTCTTCTGTGAAATATTCCTGTTATGCTTGCTTGCAACATGAGGCCTTTTCCATCCCCATTCCTTCTTCAGTTCCAGTCAGCACAGTTTCCTTTTAAACTGGACTGAGGCTTTTTAAAAAGTTGCTCAGTTAAAATATTTCCATATATTTCTATATTTGCATCAACAAGGAAATGCCGGAAACAAAGACGGCCCCAAGATGGCCCCCCAAAATTTGTCCAAAGGCTTTTTCTGATCAGGCAGCAGGGATTGCTATAAAACAACTTGTTCTAGGATGCCATTTCAATAATATCTAATTCTTGCCTTTACTGAACACACAAATACAGTTGATATTTTAAAAATACATTCTGTGTTAATTGTATATCATCATAATTTACATTATTTACTACTGAAAAAGATTTTTTCATAGATAGCACCCTTGAAAGTATGTGGTTTTATGCCTAGCTGCACTCCATGAAATATGTACGCCCTATAATGAATGAACTTACTTTTCTTTTTGGTTTTAGAAATATGTTTTTATTCCATGACCATCAGTTGGAAAATGTGCATCGTGGTCTAAACTCTTAGAAGGGTCATTTTTTGGTTTCTTTGAAAGTTTTGAGATGCTTGTTAGTGGCCTGACATTCAGATGATGTTCTGAAACACCTTTATAGCCTTTCAAGTGGGCACTGAAATTGCTAGTCTCTTGGGTCAATTTTGCCTCTTTCTCCCCCTTAAATTTTCTCTCCTTCTTAAAAATAGAAAGTGTTCTCAGAGGTAAGAGTTCTCTTCTGGGAACAAACATGTAAATGTAGTTAGACTACAGCTGTCAGTAAGGGTAAAAGCAGATACTCCTTAGTCTGTGGAACATCCAGCTATTGAGGTAGAGGAAAACTTTCAGATAGTTTTCAGAGAAGAAAGAGAAAGCTATTTTCTCTGGCATTTATTCATTGGCCTCATAGAGCAAGTAAATGCTATTCCCACCATCAGCAGGCAGTGTTTGCCTTGAAAAAATGGGGTCCTGGATATCCAAGATTAGGTTTTACTTTCTCATTTTTCAGGTGTATCCTGAACTTGAATATAATGAGCTATTTGTTTTGATTTGCTTTTCTGTGTTTGAGCTGTATTTAATCTGAAAGTGTGCCTGACATAAGGAAAGGCTAAAATTATCTGGAAATCTGAGGTTTAGTTTTCTTTAATTATATCAAGATGAAAAGTGTTACAATGTCATAAGAGAAGAACAAACCTTCACGGTGTACCAGAGTAGTTTTTTGAAAAAAAATTGAATGATCAGAGAATTATACATTTACTTTAATAACATTTCAGAAGGTATTTGAAATGGGAAGCTAAGCATATTTTGGGAGGATTTAGAAGGCATAGCATGGATATATGTATGCATACATGCTTAACTTTAGTGTATCACTGTGAGAGACACACCTCCACCAAGCAGAAGAAGAAAAAGAAAGAGATCAAATTATTCTCACACATTACTGAGAGCCCTGTGGTGCCAGATTGTGTGAGGTTTCGGTGAGCATGTTTGAGAACAAGATACCAATGGGGGTTGATATTGGAAAGCTGTCTTTGTCTGTATAGGAAGGAGGTGGACTTAGGAGAGTTCATACTTAGCAAAATATTACCTTGAAATGTTGCCACGGTCACTTGCATCATGTGTTACTCTTCATACAAGTTACAAGTTCTTGGGGCAGCCTCAGCTTTTGCATCTAATTTTCTTTCATCTTTTTTTTTTCTTCTTTTTTTTCTCTTTCTTTTTTTCCCCTTTCTTTTTTTTTCCCTAATACATCTCTTTGTGCTTCTGAATTGACACAGCATGCATTTTCAGGCTAGACCCATGCTTTTTCCTTGGTCTCCACCCCTGTCTGGAATTGTGCATCCCCACCCACAGCACGTAGCTGCTGAGAGCCCCATTTTGGGGAGAGTAATCCTCCTTGATGAATGCCTATTTTGTGCAAGTTATACAAGAGGGTTGCATTGTTAGAATCTTCTGTTGAACTTGCACAAAAATAGTCCCTACTCAGGGTGAATAGGGACTGTGTGTCACTAAAAAGTACTTTATTATTCATTAGAGCCTTGCTTGTTAACTGTCACCCAAACTAAAGAATATCTGTTATCAAATGTATCCCATAGAGTTAGCTTAATTGCTCACAGGGAAGTACTTGGAAGAGATTTTGAAGGACAGAAAACAGTGAGCATTTTCAGTACTTAACGATATGCTGCTTTTAAGTGCACTCATGCCAACAGCAACAAAAGAAGTGTTTAGAAAACAACTTGAAAGGCACCAAGAGATGCAAAGCAAGTGCCACACTGACATATCTCAGTCGGTGTTTTGTTGGAGGTATTTCATGCCTTTGGGCATTGGGGCAAAATCTCCAGATGACTAATGTCTCCCTCTTGGCTTCAATGTGGGGCATAAAGAGACACTCCAGTGTACATCTCCTCTGGCTGGATGCTTTGTAGTTCCCTTTCAGAGGTACAATAGTTAGGACAAGGAAGAAACAGTTGGTGAACAAAAGATGGGAAGAATTCTGAAGCTATTTGCAGGCTTTGGAGAGGATATTTTTGCAAGTATTTTTAATTTGTTTGTTTTGGGGGGATTTTGGTGCTTTTGTTTGTTTGTTTTTGGTTTCGTTTAGTTTTGTTTTGTTGGGTTTTTTTCTTTTATCGTTTTTTTCCCTCTCTTTTGGATTTTGGAAACACCAACAAAATGAAATCTTCCTACAGCTCCCCAAAAATATGGAATTGTAGCCACCATGAGTGATGTAAAGGCTTAAAATAATGGAAGAATGATTTGACTCCCAATACAAACAAGGATCACAGAAGTAGGAGGGGGAAGAGGGGAGATTTCTAAGGCACATACAGAAATTTTGGGAACAAGTATCACTAATAGTTGTGCTTGAAAATCCCCTAAGTGTTTTTAATCTTCCTCATAATTGAAGTAATTGAAGTAATTAAAGTAATTAAACCAAGAAAACTTGTACTGGTTAAATGTGGCTCCTGTGTAAGGAATGTTCCTTGTGATAAAGTGCAGTTGTAAGATTGTATCTTGCAGTATCTCCTACTTACTGATTTTCTTTCCCTTAAAACACTTTGATATATGTTTTGTCTAGTCTATTTGTGTTAGGACAGCCTTTAATCTAGTTTACTATCTTCTGATATAACTGGAATATAAACTCTTAAACTAACATTTATTCTCCATGTAAAGACTAGGATAGGCCCTTGGGACTCCACTGCAAAGTCAAATTACCCATGCCAATGTGTGATGTATTTCAACCTCTAACTGCCTGTGCTTCTTACACCTTTGTGTGGTAAGTTAGACAGGTCTCCACACTCCAGTGTTTTCATTTGTGTGCGGCATAAGCGATATTTTTTTATCTCTCAGGAATGTCACATAAAACAAAAGGGTGTCACTGCCAGCTGTAGGCTACTGGGAAGCCACCCTGGGCGACATTTAACTAGATATAAGAAATACCCTGAAGTGTATTCAAGTGACACAGTTTGAAAGAGTAAAGACATTTCTAAATAAATGATTGTGTTTAATGTGTAAAAAATACAAGCCCTCTTTTTATAAAGAAAATGTATGTACATACACAGGCATTTTCTGTTTCTGTAAATACTCAAGTGGAAAATGTGTTGTTGTTGTGTATATCTGTATGTCTGCACTTGAAATACAGACACATCCACAATTATTTGTTAGAGGTAAAAATTTTCTGTCCCTATCAAAGTTAGTAGTGCACAGGAAGTAAACAACCCGCATTTACTCTAGTGTATTTCATCCAGTTTAATTGGAATTGTACCACGAATTGTGCACAGCTTCTCAGAACTGCCCGCATGAGCAAGATCCAGGCTTCCTAGCAAGGACTGAATCACTTTTTGCTAATTTGAACTTACTTATCCCAGTTACTTTAGGAACATACTGCAACTGTTTGATTGCTGTTACTTTACCTTTTCTATGGTTATTTTTTCATTTGTGTCCAATCCCAAGATCGGCTCAGTCAACTGGAATGCTCTCTAGGTGTTCTTGCACTAAGCAGTGATGCTTTCAAACTCCTGTGTTAGGTTTCTGCAGGTGGGCTCTGCTTTTCCCTAGCATAAGAGCATAGTAAGATCTTTGCCTGAAACTCAAGCTGAAATTCATTTGAGGTTGCAAAAAAGTTTGGTTTGCTTATTTGTAAACTTGTGTTCTGTTTGCTTCTTGCCAAATACGGTGTAAAAGCAGCTTCTTTTTGGTGGTAATATCTAGTGTGTACTGGAACCTTGAGCAGCAGGATTCCATTTAAATTGAATGCAACAATAAAAAAGAGAAATGTTAACCACAGTTATTTTTTTTGAAACCCAGAAAGGCATAACTTGGTGTTTATTTCAAATAACTGTTTCATTAAGTTCTTTTCTGTACCGTAGTAAGCTATCCACCCTATTTATACTAAGATCCTCTCCTGCACCAACTTTCATCTTTGTTCCAGCTTCATGATTCCTTTTGCCAAACTTGTTGTTGGTCCTGGTCATAGACATCGGTTTGGTAATTTGGGTTGGCTACAGAACATCGGTGGGGATGAGTTGCAACACAGCTTGTTTTTCTGTCATTTCCCATTCTTGGCTTGTCACTTTTTTAACTTCTAGGTGTTAAATTGCTGATGAAACAGCAGCAATCTTCCAGTTAGAGAAGGGCAGCATACATAAATTGGGGTGGCCGAGTTGCTCACAAGCCAAGCCCACAAGACAGTTGCTGGATGGGGCCACAGTCTGAGAATTATTTTATGGTCCCTGAGGTTGAAAGGAGATATATGTAATTTAGTACAGGAAATGGATATTGTAAACAAAACAATCTTGTACATTGTAAAGATGTGGGGAGGTAGTCCCATAAACACCTGTTTCAGTCCGTGATGACAGCTGGTAGGGCTTTTGGGGTCAGCCTTCCCTTTGCAGCTGTGCTTGCATTCTTGAAGGAGGAATCAACTTCTTTTCACATCCTTAAGAAATTACTCTCCCTAACTGTTTGTGAAGCAGAATCAGAAACCATATATATCACAAAACATTTTTGTTTAAGAAGGAGAGAGGCTGATGGGATTTGAAAAACATATAACATGATCGGCCTCACATCTGGAAAGGAACATAAAATAACTTATACTGTCAGGAAGATTTTTCATTTTCCATATGTTTTTTCAACTCCCAGGTTCTATGAGGAAGGAGATACTTAATTATGTGATGGATTGCACAACTTAGTCCAGAGTTTAATATGGTATTTTATGCAATATTATTAAAGGGAGTACAAAAACTTTAAATGTTTCATGTGTAAACAATTTACATAAGAATATTCTGAAATAAACATCCTTGTTATCATGTAGTATGACCAATAACACTTTTGCAACTTAGTTTTAAACACTCTTTAAATAATCAAAGATATTCATACTAGAACAATATAGTTGCTTCACCCTTTTCTTTCTGTAATTCTTATACTTTTGTAAAGGTGATTTGTAATTTGAAAACTTTATCTTCATTAAACATATGATATATGCTTTTTAGTGTGTATAAGAAACTGAAGAATCTGGGTGCAAGTACTGAATCAGTACTGGACCTGAGAGAGTTTCAAACCATACTTAGACATCCTCAGTTCAGCTGAAATACAGATACCCAACTTACCCTCTCTGGCCTTTTGTGAATCCGTTCTCTATACTGTCGCTTTTCAAAGGCCTTCAGAAGTACCCATCTTTCTCTTTTGACAAGACACAAGGACTTAAATGGAGTGTAGGAAGTCCAAATATGGTGATTTTGATTGCATTTGCAGCATAGGAGCAGGACTTTAATTTATTTTTATTTTTCTACTCTGAAAGGAAGCATAAGATACGTGTGAAGATACAGACGTATATCTATGTAGGTATATCTACAACTAACGTTTTCTCACTTTTCCAAGTTGTGACTGAAAAAGATGTGGCATCATATCTTTTCAGTGTGTCTTCATTTTTGAAAACCTCCTTTTGTTCATTATGTTTTGTATATAAACACAAATCTTAAAGGTTTTTAAGCTCTGATGAGTAAATTGAGCAAAATCTGCACAGTTTGACTTAAAATCTCTGCGAACAGAAAGAGATATGTATAGTTCCTGGGCAATATGGCATTATTTTGTTTTAAAACTGGTAAACAAACAATTTTCATGTGAGATGTTGAGCAATCAAAGTCTGAGTTGTTTAGATCTTTTTTGGTTACATTATTTGGTTTTATTTTTGTGATGAACAGCTGGATAATTTTCAACAAAGGAAGTAAAAATAGTAATAGGAGCAGTTCGCTTACTCCTAAATAGGTCTTGGCAAGTGTGCTTGCAGTTGATTCCTCTTGGGTGTTTCTACTGCGCACAGTGGAATTGTAAGAACTGGGGAATAAACACTGTCTTCCTAGGCACTATATAAATTTGCTTCCCAGGTATTCTCAGCACCTTGATATTCAAGACCTGTTTGAACATAGCGTGTATCAGGCAGAGAAAGTAAGTAGAGACAAGGAATTAATTCTTTCACAAAAATTTTCACATGAGAAAGATTACTGTTAGTTTGTCAGATTAGCATCTAGCCACAGAATAATTTCAGGTGTGCCACTGAAATCAGTGAGGTGCTGTTCATTGTGGACAGCAGAGGTGGGCAGCGAGCACCCGGGCAGGCAGCAATGTGAGTGCCCAACACAGCTCTTGTCCCATGGGGAGGATCCTGGTCCTCTCCTGTGGCCTGGGCTTTGGGACCACCTTCCCCAAAGCATTCGCCAGCAACCACAAAATGAGCCCTTCGTGGTGAGCCAGAGATGTGACCTGACTGTCATGCAGGTAAGTGAAATAATTATAGTGACAGTCACATTATCAAGGCACATCTGAAATGGCAAAGTTCACCAACAAAATATTTGAGTGTGAACACCTAACTTTGCTTCACATTTCTCAGCTTTCCTTCTCACAGGGTTCAGGCAAAGACTTTGAATTTGTTCACATGAGGAAAAGTTGTTCTTGAATTTGTATTCCTCAATATTTCAATGCGTGGGTGCTCTTTCTAATATGAGTGCCTTCCTCCAATTTAAGGTAACATTTCAGCAAAGATATCACACTTCAATAAAAGCTGATGTTCACAAGGTTACATTTCTCGTCCAGACAAGCCCTTACTATTTTCAAGCAGAAGCAGAGATTCCACAGAGGAGTGTTTTCAGAGCAGGAATGATATTGTGTACAGACATGCACTGCCTCTTTCCAAGTTCTGATGCAGGGCTAAAGTGGAGTGTTTTGATGCCATTAATTACCCATCTTCAAAGAACCATCCCAGAACAAGTCTATTATTTCCATCTGGAAAAGCACAAATCCAAAATTATTTCTCTAAATAAACACAACTCATCAGTTCCCTTTCTTTCAGGTCCCAGGTCCTTCTTTTGCTCTTTTTGGTGATTATTTTTTCCATGTGTCTATTCTTTGACAAATGTACTCATTCATTTGTATTTGTAAGAAGTGTTGATAGGAAAAGAAGGACTCTGTGGTCTCTTGCACACACACAGGTTTCTAGGGTGGGGTTAAGTTTAAGATTACAGCTCCTAAATGATCCCTTAGTGAATTAATAAGGCTTCAGTTGTTGTTTATTAGTATCAAAATGCTTGGACATAACATTTTGCAATTTTTCATCTTTGTTATCTCAACTTAAACAAAAGGGGAAAGAGAGAAATCTCTCCAAAAATGAATAGAGGTCCAAACAGCTACAAAAGTAAATGCCTGCCAGAATCACCAGTGCTGCATTATTTTGCAAGGGACACCACACAATTAATGGTGTCTGCCTGTCTGGTGTGAGAAATACATTGATTAGTTAGAAGCAGCAGAAACAGCCTAAAACTCAAAGGAGGGCAACCAGAGAAGTGCGTCTGAGGCAGTGGCCAGCCCTTTTCAGGTGGCTGGTGTAGGAGGAGAGGGAAGGCTGGGTCCCAGCTGCACTGGGCTGCAGGAATTTGGGGTGAGGAGGTTAATGACCTGACATTACTGCCCTGCTACTCCATTGTACCAGGCCTTTGCTGAACCCTTGATGGAGAGCATCTTTCTTATAAACAGTTCCCTAGCCTCTTCCAAAACCTCAGTCTAATCCCAGCCCATCAGCTTTTGAATGAACTGAGCACTTTCTGTCCTAGTTAAGCCATAGGGTTTCTAGTTCCAGTCGATGTTCATTCAAAGTTTGTTTTTGTGGGGAAATAAAAAACATAGGAAAAGTTGTGAAAGGAGGGAATGACTATTGTTGTTACAAATATTAAGTGAAATTAGTTATCTCTGTAATTTCTTCTGAAGTTCATGGCATCCCAGTTATGATAAATAAGGTTTCTTGGTTGTTGGGTACAACCTTTATTTCTGCAGTTATGTCAGACAACCTGTTGCTAAAGTTATTCAAGATGTCCTTTAAGCTGCTTATCGAGGAGACTTGCTTTCTTGGAGATTTTGTATGAAAAAATAGTTCAGTGCCACCTCACATTTATCATTTGCTTCAAAACTGATACTTCAGAACTTTACATGTTTCAAGGGGCTTCAGTATTAGACATAGAATTTCATTTTTAATATTAAATTTTAATAATAATGGGTCACCTTTTCTTTAAAACAGGATTATTTTACAGATGAAAACAGAGTACTAAAAAAGGACCCTCAACAGGATTACCATCTGGAATATGCCATGGAAAACAGTACACATACAATATTGGCTTTTAGCAGAGATCTGCACACTTGTGACACAAACGACAAGAGCATAACGGTAAGAGACTCTCACTATATGTAGACAGATGAAGTAATTTTTACAGGTTAATTGTATATGTAGTTATTAAACTGGTTATTAAAATCTCTTTTTAGTAAAAAGACAGAATTAGAGAAATTCACTTTCCAAAATATCTGTTTGCTCAACTTAAATTAACCAAGCAAATATCTTGTGCTAGTTTTATTAAGCTGTTATATTTTCATTTCTGCTTTCTTTGTCCTTTGTACTTTAATACATTATGTTCTTTAATTTCTAACAAGAGTACAGAGGATTGAAACAGGTATCTCTGGTCCATCAAGTCCCAGATGCCACAGTTCCAATCATTCAAGATGCCAAATTAAGAAACAGTTTTTAGATATTACACTAACTTGTAATTGATCTTAGAAACAGATTTTTAAAAAGTTTGGAGCAGACATATTTAAAATATCTATTTATTTCTTTATTCAAAATTAAGAAGTTAAAGAATTTTATGGTAAAAATTTCCACGGTAAAATATTTTTCATGTTAAATTCTTGTGTTGCCCTAGAGACTGCTGTGCCATTTCCTAAGTGTAATTTTAAATTACATGAAATTGATGACTTCTGTATTGGAAATGGCAGATAAGTTAGACAAATTTGCAAGGCGTTCTATGCTTTGGCTTGTTTAGTACTTATTTTGGAAGCTGTAGTGTAAGAGTAAAACAGTATTTGCTTTATCTATGTTTTCATAACATATGCAATAATAGCAACACGAGAGGCTGAAAGATGCAGGAAGCAAAGGAAGCAAACCACAGCTGTATAAACCACCAGTTTTCCAGGCAGTCAATGGATCTCTGTTTTTCACACCTGCTCCAAATTCTGAGCATAATTTAACATTCTGGGACACTTCAGGATTTATTAGAGCACTTTGACTCAAGGGTGATTATTGCAACCTGAGAATAGTTTGCAAGAACTGATCTCTGAGTGCAGTGACTCTAGAATGATTTTTAAGATGTAAATCTGTCCTGTAATTGAATGTCTATCTTCCCTAGTATGTAAAGACAGCATTTCACTGAAGGTATTCACATCTTCACAGATCTGAGCCTGGAAAAAATTTGGCAGAAAATCTCATTGCTGGCCAAATAAGTAATATCTCTAAAAAAATATTTGTCATGCATTTAGTTGGATACCTCTTTATGAATCTGTTCTGCCATTTGCAGATAGGATTTCAACTCACAACATTAGGGAAAGAATTTCTCAGAGAAAGATTTAACTTCTTTGTATCTCCAGTGAACCCTATACATTATTAATTTTAAAGGCAAAATTGTGTAAGTAGGTGACTGCTCCTCTGGTATACATTGTCATTGTTCAAATACAGCTACATCTATGTCATACAATTGTAGGAACTATGTGAACTATGTAAGGAAGATGTTGCTTCTATTCCTTATGGGTTTTTTGTTTGGTTTTGGTCTGTTTTTTTCAGGAGAGCACAGTGCGGGTAATCTGGGCCTACCACCACAAAGACATGGGAGAAGCGGGTCAAAATTACCATGGATCTAATCGTGGCACAAAGAGTCTACGTTTGCTAAATCCTGAGAAAGAAGTCTTATCTGCCTCTCTGCCATACTTTGACTTGACAAACAAAGACGTAAGTTACTCCATGTTTTGAGTTTATGTGGAGATGGGAATAAAGTGGTAGCCAAAGCTTTGGGCTTACACAACAGGTAGTGTGACTTCTATATATAGATTAAATATAAGGAAGGAATTCTCCACTATGAGGTTGATGTAACAGGTTGCTCAGAGAAGCTGTGCATGTCTCATCCCTGCAAGTGTTCAAAGTCAGGCTGGATGGGACTTTGAGCAGCCTGGTTTAGTGGAAGGTGTCCCTGCCCATGGTGAGGGGATTGACATAGGGTGGGATAGATGTTCTCTAAGGTCCCTTCCAAGCCAGACCATTCTGTGATTCTATGATAATATTGTGTTCTTGCCCTTTTTATTAAGACAGGTGCCTGTACCAGACAAGGATACAACATATTGGTGCCAAATGTTTAAGATTCCCATACAACATGAAAAGCATCACGTGACAAAGGTGAGTGATTCAGACTGACTAACTTTAGAGGAACTCAGATAATAATTACACTTCAATTCTTGCACTTCAAAAGTTTTTTACTGCTTACTGGAGGGAAGTACTGCTTACTTCAGAAACATGGGTCAAGCGTATGTGTATGTGTGCCCAGGACTTGATTCAGGTGTGCCCTGACAACTGCATGCACAAGGACAGAGTCCCTTTCTTTCTGTTCTTTTCTCTTCTCCTTTGTCCTCTCTCCTTTAAGAAAATGAGGTTGAAAATTATTTCTGTCTGTAAATATTTCCGGGAAAGACTAAGTAAAAAACCATGTTACATTAGGTTTCTACTTTTATATAGGAATTTAATGAATTGCTTTTAACAGATAGTAATTTTAGATTAAAAAAATAATTAAATGGTGATGTTTGTTCAAATAAAGGACCAGGTTCTTATTTGATTCCAGTCACCTCTCTTGCGATGGCCATTGTGGAGTTATGCCACGTTATGTCACATAGGCAAAGACACCGTTATCTTCAGCCATGTAAAAGCCAAATATTATGAAAAAAGAGGTGATGTTGTAGTTTATTTAAAAATTAGTGAAAATGTGTGTGTAAACATTCACACAAGACTCAGAAGAATCCTAGGTGATTTTAAAACCCGCATGCATAAACATGTTTTCATATAACACATTTTCTATCTTTTCTTTCAGTTTGAAATTGAAAGCTTAGGAGTGCTGAGCAAAAGATAGTGCTCACAATTCTTCCCAGGAGCAATGTACTGAAGACCTCATAAAAGAACAACTTCTTACTGTTCTAAAAGTCATAAGATAGCACAGTGATGTAGTTCTGGCCCTCAGTTTTATGTTCTTTAAACTCTTAAATGCTTTAAGTATACAATTCTATTCCATTTTTTTATTATTGTCAGTCATATTTTTCCAGTGCTTTCAGTAAGACTGAAACTTTAAATTAACTCAGACTACATATGATCCCCAGTGTAAGTCTGATAAATACCTATAATGATTCTGAAATTTTGGGGGTTTCTGCACTATCAGAATGAACAGTTGCAAGGCCCAAATTTCTGCTTTCAGGCACTTGATCTTTAATCACCTTTGAAATGTATGACAGCTACTTTCACAGATCTTTATGAAAAGCAGACTTTGCTTGTATTATGGTGTATATGTCAAGATTCCTAATTTTCTGCTTTCAAGTGAGAGTTTTAAATGGTAGGATTAGAATTCAAGCTTTCCATGTTAAATTTGGTGGAAGGTGTAGATACACGTTCTGCTAAAAGATTCTCTGGAATATATTTTCTAAATATTTTGCCTGACTGCACATACAGTTGCTCAGTTTTTAAAAAATTGTGATTAGTTAAAACTAAACCAAGATTTTAGCTCAGAAATACATTGATTAATTTTTCAGAATAGTTTTATATTTTTTTATTTTTAAAATGTATAAAGAATATTAAAATTTTAGAGATAGTATTTTCAGAAATGCATTTTTTTAAAATAAAATTGAAAGTTAGAGTGTAATCCTTAGTGATTTTCCATCTTCAAAAAACAAGAAAATTTCATGTTACTGCTTAAAAAATGTTTAGAGAGGGAAAAACTAATACAGAAAGAGAGTAGAACTATGTAGGAACACTCCCCTAACCTTTCCTTTCAGGGACACAACTTATATTTTCATATAGTGACTTTTTTTAGATGACACATAGAGGGTTGCTGTGGAATTGTATCTATGTTCTCTCGCAAACTGATTAAACATTTCCTAAAGCCTACTGATACACAAAGGATGGGGCTTATGGCTACTCAGGAAGACATTAGCTATGCAAACAAAGATTGAATTTCACAAAGGGGAGGACAGATGAACTATTTGGCCTGATCAAACTGTCTGTGTTAGTTAAATACTTTTGTAGATGTTGATTCTGGATTCATTCTGTAACACAGTTTTCACACAAATCTACACATCTCATTTTTACAGACAGAAAAAAAAGGTTTAGAAATGGTACAAATTTGTCCCTGGTATGATTTATTCTACTTCAGTAATGTACATGTGAACTGACTTTTGCCATTTCTGTCCTCTTGTATGATTTTGTGGAGCACTGAAGTGCACAGCTCAGTGCTTGCTGGACAACCTGTGCCACCAAAAATGTGTGCTTAGCTGTGCTGATATGTAAATCTGCTGATAATCTGGAGTCTCAAGTGGGTGCAACAACCACAACAGGAATTTTTTTTTTCATATGTTCAGCTCTTCTCTGTCATTCTTTCCTTCTTGAAAATTGCTCTGAGCATTTTATAGTAAAGTGTTTTTTTAAAAAAAATCAGTTTCATCAGGAAAGCATGATGTTTTAATGAAGGAAACTGAAAAAAATCAGACCTGTCATTAGAGGTAGAGGACAAGACTTTTAATCGTTTCTGGTTAACAAATGCCAGGTTCTGAATTCAGGTTCTGAATGCAAAAGGATTGTTTAATTTCTATTGACTGCATTGTTTTTAAAAAGAGTGACTATAAGCTCTTAGCCAGAATATATTTAAGGTATTTACAAATATATTTCGTAGATACAATCTGATGGTGCAACAGATGGGTAACATAACACTTGGACTTAGGCTTCATCTACTCTAGTGTTTTAGTTTCTTCTGTTAGCACAAGGCGAAGAAATAACTAGCATAAAAGATCTCAAATTTAGTCAAAAGTAAATTATGTAGGACCTTAAGTCTTTTCTTTCTCTTTACATAATAGTCATGTTGCTTTCTGGGAATCCCAGGTAATGGGAAAGAGCATATTTTCATTGATCAAGCATGCACCATGACATGTAAATCATGAAAGAGATAAGACTGTAATCTTGTGTTTGTCTCGTATGTAGAATAAGGACATGAATAAGTGATTCAGTAATTTCTCCTTGTGCTGCATTTACCAATGGAGAATAGAGCTTCACTGCAATAAAAGGGCGCCCAGCCAGGGTTAGGACTTCTCTGTTAAATCTTCCTTTGCTTCACATCTCTTGCAACTTTTTCCCTAGGGAAGAGATTGTGTCTTCCTACATGTCCCTACAAAGCCTTCCATTACAAGATCTTTTGTAATGCCTCCAGGAACTTCTGGAGAGATAACTCATAATAACATTATGCCTGCTAAGAAATAAAACAGAATAAGAAATTTCTCAATAGCTGGGCATAACAGTGATAATAATTACCCAGATCACAACCAAAACCAGGCACCGAGCTGGTTTTGTGACTAATGGTGTACATCACTCCTCAGTTCAAGCTGCCCACCCTGCTGAATTGTGACTGTTTGAAAATTTGTTAAACTTCTACAGATTTTCCCTCTCATGTGTTTTCTGATAGCAGAACCAATTACAAGGGAAATAGGTAAATTTTGAAAACAATAATATGCAAAACAGATGAAAGGACTTTGTTGGAGGTAATAGCAGGCAACCATCTTTCTTCAAAACACCTATTTGCAGGATGGCTCTGCAGTGGTCCTGGAGTGGTGGACCTTGGTTGCTATTCACACAGGAGAACACATGGCTGCCTGCCTGCAAACTCTTCCTGCAGCGATGTGTGCATTGGCCTGTTGTGCTGCTTTGAGCTTCAGGCTGTGGTATGTGCCTCAGGCTTACTACCCAAGGGATTTTTACTTTTCTCATGTACCGAAATTAGCTGAGAGCCTTCTCAGAAGTAGCTTTCTTAGAAAAAAACATTCCATTTCTTGGCCCAGACTTTCCAGAGATGGGTTTAAGACTATGTCTTGCTAGGATTTTTGCAGTTCTCTGTAAATATGATTATTCTAACTGGTCCTGAATGTGCCTCTTAATCGCATCCCTAAAAGAAAGTTCTCTGTTTTCACTGATTGCACCTTGGGAAGGACCTTCGCTCCAGCAGGACCTGTCAGAGGGAGAGAGAGAGAGAGACCCACTGGTAGAGCAGACACACAGGCATGTCCATGCACCCACCTTTGCATGAAAATGCCATGCTGAGGACAGCTCCTTGGGTGTGGAGAGCCCACAAAGGCAGAGACACTGAATACCAGGTTTGGGAGAGGGGCTGGCAGAGACAGCTAACCCTGGGGAGCACACCCTGAAAAGGGGAGTCTCTGCAGCACCCTCCCTCTTGTAAATTACCTGTTTTTAAAGTCTCTTTCTTATTACTTTTTCAGGTTAAAAAAAAAAAGTTATTCAGTGGCAGCACACTGGAAAACTTCCAAAATCCTGTCATGTTTGTACTGTTAGGATGTCTGATTTTCATGATTTTCAGTGTGTGTGGATATGTGTGTGCTGACACATCTCTTTCTATTTTGATAAGCTGTAAGTCTATTTGCTGACAATTGGGTTTTTTTCTGTCTATTTGCTGAATTTATTTTTTGCTCATTGTGAGGTGACATCATGCAGATATTTACCATTAGCAAGAAAGAGAAAATTTGTTTTACATCCATGAGAAATACTTCTCAGTGTTCCAGTAAATACTGTTTTTGCTTTATGTTCAGAGCTTGCTCTTACTGCTTTTTCTACTCATGTTTCTACAGATACAGCTCTTCTTTATTACCGTCTTTAGCTTAGGTTTCAATACTCTGTGTCTTTTGTTACTTAATGTAATTGTACTGCTTATTAAAATAACTGCATTTGCTAAAGATTCATTACTCTGGCTTCACATTAACCACAGATCTCCCATATACTTGATTATTTTTTCCACTGCAATTAAGAAACTTTAAGATAGCATTTCCTCTGTTGTCTCTAGATTTTCTGTGAATCCTCTAGACCTGTGGTCTCCCACTCCACCTGACAAATTATTTAATTCTGTGTGTAAACCGAAAATTTACAGCATATACTAGTGAAGCAATAGTATGTTTATCCTACATGCCAGACATGCCATCATGAATTTGTGAGAAGCTTTTCAGCTTCAGTGCATAGCAAGTCTGTGCTAGTTTCAACATTGTAAATTTTCCCTCCATGTTTTCTTAATTCCTTTGAAATACACTGTGTTTTCCTTAGAAAAAGTAGTTCCCCAGGCTTCATTAGTAATAATCCTGTAGTGAAAAATATGTCAAATATTGAATTTCACTTTAAGAGTAGGAAAAATAATTTATGTAAAATAAAAACTATAATTGGATAGCAGGGTCACTTAGCTGTATCTACATGTCCTTTTTCTAAGAACTACTCATTTTCTTTCAGTCTCAAACTTTCTAGGTTTTTTCCAAAACTAGTATAGTCAGAGAAATACCAGCAAAAAGGCTGTGATGTGGCCATGCTCACAAGCATAAAATACTTCTGATTCTGTAAGAGAGCTTTTTTAATGGGATGTCCACTTTTAGAGGACCTTTAGCATCAGAAAGGAGGATGGTAGGTTGCTTTTTGTAAGGTCTTAAACATTTGGATTCTTGTAGAAAGTAGTCCTTCTATATGCATTATTTGAACTAGCTTATGAAAATGGAATGAGTAGGTTTAGCACTGCTGAAATGGGGAATAAACCCCATCCTAGGGATGAGGCTATGTGGTCAAAATTCAATATCGCTTAAGTACAACTCATGAATACTCAGGAAACATGTTAAAGACAGTCAATTTTCAACCATGGAGATGTGCTTCCTTTTGTCTGACTTGACTTATCCAAGGGTCTGAGTCAGCTGCTTAATTGACCTTTATAGTGACAAAACTAGCTGTATATCATCCTGAGAAGGTGTCTGAAATGTACGAGCTCAAGCACCCCCTGTATGGTTCAATCTCTCTCTCTCCATTGACGATGAGAGAACCCAGAGAACCAGTCTGTGCTAGATAACTAACTCTTAGATGAGTGAATCAGGAAGACATATCCCACCAGAAAGGTCAAGGGAGAGAAGAGATTATGTTAGAAGCAAATATTGCAAAATAATACTTTTTTAAAAAAAATTTGCTTTTGGGAAAAATGGGCTTTTCTTAGCCACAACCCTATGTGATTTTTTTTGGCACTAAACTTACAATGTGAGTAGTGAAACAGGCTAAGCATATAATCAGAAAAAACTTAATTATTTAGCATTAGCTGAGAAGCATTACATTGGGCATATTTTTATATAAGCACCAAAGTTTTCCACTACTGATCTCCTTAGAAGATGGAGTTTCTTTTCAATTAAAGAAAGGCCTGTATTAGAACACACCAGCAGCTGCTAGTTAATCTTCATGTTCTGTTTCGGGGCAAACTCTGATAAGGAAGTAAAAACTCCAAAAAACTTGTTGCCAAGGGTAACTTTGCTTTTTGACAGTGGAATGCTTTAGTAATACCAAAGACCTCAGTGTGAAAACACAAAGGGACTCCAGTTTAAGAGACTGATTGATTGGAAGCCAGAAGGCAAGCTTGTATCTTGCCGTACCTAAATGAGGGCACTGATTTTTAACTTGAGTGATACCAGACAGTAACTGCTTGTTATTCTCTTGGGCTTGAACTTTTACATTTTGCTAAATGTGATAACTAGCAAATTGCACTATGCAGCCTGATATAATATAATGTTCTATATTTTCCCATACGTTCCCCTACAAAGCAATTGCACCCTCGCTAAACTAGATTGGCAACCAAACAATCATCTTAGGTTGCAAAGCTTGTAAGCTATCTGCCCTTTGATCTGGAGGGCTGGCTCTTCAGTGCAAGCCTGAATTGGCCCATTAGGTTTAGCAGTGCTAAAGATTCATGTAACCGAACAGGCTGGAAAATAAAAGTTTCCCAAGCACTGTCTCAGGAAATAACAGAAATACATTATTCTCTCATATTCTACTAAATTATTTCATATGTAAAACTGTTTGAGATAGTATTGCTTTCTGTGATCAAAGATTAAATTACGCATGACCACAGATTTTACTATCACACCAAACAATATTTCTTACAGAACATATTCTTATTTTGTGGTAGTCTTTCATTTCACTTTTATGTGTTAATGATAAGAATGCTCATGTTATGCAGTTTTTTCTGCATTACTTATTCCATACTTAGTATGTGAAAATAGCCTACTCATTTTTGTTATCAGCAAAGTTGAACATCTAGTTAATTTAGCCCATTTTCTTTTAATTTTTGCTTTTTAAATAAAAACAACATCTATCCATAAAGGCAATGTATTTACTATGCCAGCATGTGGTTGGAAAATACGTGTGCTATGTGATTTTCTGGTTAAATAAAAATCAAAACGTGTGTAATTTCTAATTACATTCAGGGTTTAATGTCAGGAGCTTTAACTTAAGATGTGATCAAAGGTGAGAATGGAAAAGAGAAATGAACTCTTTTAGTGAAGATGTCTGAGTTCCACCTCCCAATTCTGAGATGATATGTAGTGTGATCTTCAGGAGAGGATTCTTAATGATTACCCCATTTAGTCTTGTGCTACGTCTTTATTTTTTCTTCCTCTTCCTTAGATTTGTTTTAGTGTAAGCCTGTGACTTCTTGTCTGAAAAGATAAGAAAATTGTATCTAGAAATTGTCTGCAACCAAACAATCAACGCTTCTTATCACAGCAGGCAATAAAATACTTTAGAGTAGGTTTGGGCCTAAGATCAGCAATTATGAAGCATATTTTGTGCCTGTATCAGAATAGCAGGCTCATAGGTAGTAACATCTGTCTTGATGGGGGTTGTGTGGATGGATCACACAACAAATCTAACTTGGTCCTACTAGCATCTTGGCATTGCTTCTTAAGATCAAATTTCTAATTCAGACAAATCACACAGTAGCAGAATCTTAAGCAAATTTTCTATAGGGCTGATATAATTGCCCTATATATGATGTTATGATACCCCCTCCATCTCTGCTTCCCCTTGCAGTCCACAGTAGTCGCAGCTATGTCTAGAGCATAGATTCATTGACTTCTTTTTAGTAACAGTGGGAAAATAGACAGACAATGGGCAGACAATGCTACTGTGCTGCGTCCACACATAGCATACTGCATTGGGTTTGCAGAGCCAGGTTTTGGTAGCGGGGCGGCTACAGGGGTGGGTTCTGTGAAAAGCTGCTAAAAACTTCCTCTATGTCCAGCATAGCCAATGCCAGGCAGGTTCAAGACAGGCTTGCAGCTGGCTAAGACTGAGCCAATCAGGAATGATGGTAACACATCTGTGATAACATATTTAATAAGAGAAAAAAAAAGTTATTGCATGGAAGTAATTGTGGCCAGTGAATTGAGGAGTGAGAATATGTGAGGAACAACTCTGGAGACACGAAGGTCAGTGGAGAAGGAGGGGGAGGAGTTACTCTGGGCACTGGAGCTGAGATTATCTTACAGCCTGTGGTGAAGACCATGGTGAAGTAGCTGTGCCCCTGCAGCCTATGGAGGACCACGGGGATGCAGAGATCCACCTGCAGCCTGTGGAGGAGACCCATGCCAGAGCAGGTGGATGCCCAAAAGAGGGCTGTGGATCCATGGGAAACCTGTGCTGGAGCAGGCACCTGGCAGGGAACGGCAGACCCATGGAGAGAGAAGCCCACACTGGAGCAGGTTTTTCTGGTAGGACTTGTGGCCTTGTGGGAGACTCACACTGGAGATGCCTATGCCTGAAGGACTGCACCCCATGGAAGAGTGACCCAGGTTGCAGCAGTTCACAGAGAACTGTTGCCCGTGGGACGGACTCCTGTTGGACAACTTGGCAGGGGACTATCTCCCATGGGAGGGACCCCATGGTGGAGCAGAAGAAGGACTCTTCTCCCTTAGCAGAGGCAGAAACAAGTCATGATGAACTGACCATAACCCCCATTCCCCATCTCCCTGTGCCACTGGTGAGAGGGAGGAGGTAGAGCTTGGGAAGGAGGGAGGGATGTGGGAAAGGTGTTTTTAAGATTTATTTTACTTCTCATTATCTTGAACTGATTTTGTCAGCAATAAATTCAATTAACATCCCAAAGTTGAGCCTGTTTTGCCCATGATAGTATTCAATGAGTGATCTCTCCTGGTCCTTATCTCAACTCATGAGTTTTCGCTATATTTTCTCTCCCCTGTCAACTTGTGGAGGGGAGTGATTGAGCGGCTTTGGTGTGTGCCTGGCATCCAGCCAGGGTCAACCCACTACACATATATGACATCAAAATCCATACACATGACAAATGAACCACTGGTAGATGGTGAATAGTTTCTCCTTACACCAAGACTGATGTTATACCTGCATGGAAATAATTTACATCTTGTATCTAACTGAAATGCACAAAAAATCCACCCAAACACAAAACACCTAATCCTGAGAAAAACTAAATATCTAAGCAAATTATTATAAACTACAATTTAATGCTCTTCAGTCTCCTTTTTCAATCCCCTCACTTTCGTTGCTATGGCTTAAGTTGCTAGAACTGAAGCTGTGTCTTTCTGTTTTGAGAAGTGCCAATCACAGATTTGGTTTCTAGAGAATTGCTATGGTATAATTTTAATATAGACTTTAAAAGAACCATGTAATCTGAAAATAGCCCGTGTTGTGTGATTTCATGCTTGTGTTGAGGTGTGTTAAATCCTACAGAAGGGTACCAGGACCTGACTTTGGGTGAGAAAATTTGGAAAAATTAGTGTTAATATGAGCATTACTTAACTGCACTTATTTTGTATATTAACCCTGCAAATATACATTTTTAGAGGGTTATGAGCAATAGTTCCTTAGAGCTGTTCTTCTGGCACAGGAGGCTGTGTCATGTCAAAATCGTAAGCCCTGTGCTTATTTAATCCCATGCTTTCCCTTCAGCAAACTATAGGTGCCAGGGTGTGCAGGTTGGTGACTCTTCTAGAGGCTCAGTATTCAAATGCTTAAGGTCTTTCTCACATTTGTTCACTTTTGGTCGTCCTTCACAGAAGTCAGCATGTCCTTTTCAGAAAATTTGTTTCCTAATAGAATACTTCTGTGTGTGTAAAACAAAAAAGGGACAGGTTGTAAATTCTCGCATGCTCTGTCTTTGGGCAAAGCTGTGCGTTCACTCCCAAGCAGGAGGAGAAAAAGTGCAATGTTATTTAACTACGTGATTGAATGAGAATGTTTTGCAGTTGTACAATAGAATTAAAACCTTCTCCGTTGCTATCTCAAAAAATAGGTAGACATTGCTGTGCATGAATGGTGATTTCAGAATTTCACAAAGGGAGTACCTTCACTGACTTTATTATTTATACTATTCAAATTGTATGTTCCTCTTAAATATATATAAACTCATTATAGAGTACCTGTTTTGGCTTTAGATCTGAAACATATTTGGTTTCATATTACTTTATTATGATATTGTTTTCACAGGGAAGTAATGATGCTGATGATTAATTGACGATTAATTGACAAATAATTCTGCTTGGAGTGTGTCAGCTGTTCTGAGAGGCTATGGTCATACTGAATACCGCAACCACTCTGCCAGTGCTGCTGCTGCTGCTTAGGAGTGCAATGAGTGTATTGCCAGGAAGTGTAATTAAATGAAACATGTTTTTTCTTGACTTGAGCTTTTTATGAGATTGTTCCTCAGGGTTATACTTTTTAACTGTTACTAAATGCGTTATCTTAAATCTTCAGACATACGTCAGGCAGAAGCAATGTTTTATGAGTATTTTTTTAAGCTATACTTCTTTTGGATGTAGTCTAAATTACTGTATGTCTTTAAAGTCTGGAACTCCTTATGAGTGGCAGAGTTCCAGGTGATTAAATAGGAATAAGAACTTAAGAATGGACTTCATGGCAGAGAGAACAAGAAGTCCCAAACTCTTCTCTAGTTCTCATTTTTAAATGTTTGGGATTATTGTTTATTGTGTTTTTTTATTCCTCTTTCTTAATTAAAATATTTAAGGTATTCTGCACACTGACTTGCAAAATTCTGGATGTAGAGTGTAATCATTAGAAATACTATGTGGGAATAGGCAGATTTGTGTAAATTTAGATAAATGGCCTCCTCTTTCAGCTAGCAGCACATCAACAATTACCTTTTACCTGAAAGTACGTATTCTTTCCCAATAAATATTCTGCAGCTTTAAACAGAGGTATGTTAATTACTTCTTTATGCCATATACTAATAAAACTTAACTTAAATAAGAGCCTTCATTGAACAATGCAGTTACTGAGTTAAAAAAAATCTTTTTTTAGATAAAGAACAGGAAATATCTGCTTTGAATAAAGTTTTCTATTTACGTGGTAAGGACTTTTCCTCCACAGTGATGTTAGGATTTTTGTTCTGCATTTTAAAGTGTACTCAAAACCAGTTGAACAGAAATGCCAGTAATATAGCTTAAATCAACCAATCAATCAATCAATTAAGTTAGCACTGTTATTTCAATTTAGGATTATGTCTGGTATTTGAATCTCACTTTGGAAAATAACCCAACCCAAATATATTAAGTACAAATCATAGAAATTTCAATACCTTAAGTTGCATGGAAGTCTTTGTCTGGAAAATTTCCATCCTCCAAAGAAACCTTATGTAATCACATGATAAGATTAATGTTGGGGATATCTCTGTTGCCTGCACCTTTTTC